>NW_026725811.1:0-49945 GCF_029784015.1 Lycium ferocissimum
ATATAAAATGTTTTCCCCTACTTTTCCATATTTATAATTGGGCCCCTCAATTAAAAAAAATATGATCACATGTCCTTCTTCTCCTTTTCTCTAGAGTTTTCCTTTTTTCTTGATTTTTCTTTCTTTTTCTTGAATTCTCTTACTTGGTCAAAGAAGACCAAGTGTCTTCCTTAATACACTTTGGTCCCTTTTCAAGACTTTTTTCTAGTACTTGGTGAAATTACTATTTTACCTCGACTTTCCTTTATTATTACCATTTTGTCCCTAACCTTCCACCTTATTTTCACCGGCCATTTTGCGAATTTCTCTTCTTGCACTTAACGCTTTCTCTCAATATTTCCACAATACCGATATCCATAAATAACATTCCCAACGACTACACTAAATTTATTTTAGAACATGGTCTTGTCCTTAATTTCTTACCATTATCCCACAACGTCCGAACGTACGAAATACGGGCTATAACAGCCAATTAGCGACGCTTCACCCAGATTCGATCATCACATCAACTTGCTTTATTAAACAAAGTGATCAAGATTCTTAGCCACCGGGGATCGGCCTCGTGATCGTATTCGCTAAAGGCCCTGTCACACCCCGATCTTGATCAGGGTGTGATGGGCACCGACCACTACCTAGGGCGGCGAACCCTCGACTCTATTCCGTACGTAAATTTTTTTTTTCTCTTTTCCTCTAAGTCAAATACACATGATAAGGCTCTAAAGTATTCTTCCATGTTGCTTTCCAAGCAAATTGAATTTTACTGGTATAAAACTTATATCATAATACAAAAGCGGCTACATTGGCATGAAGACGCGAAAACGGGCCCGACTTACGGTACACGACCACTGTCTGCAAAGTCTCTAGCACAATCGAGAAATCTGGCACGCGTGCACACGACTCGGCTGCACTCCGGAGGCCAAATGGAGCTTGCCAACTTTGCTAGAACATCTTCTATATTAACTTCAATCCCGTGCAGGTGTACACGCGGCATGAAGAAACGCTGACCCCGAAGAAGAGGGGTCGGTACGAGCAATGTCTAAGAGTATGCAAGGCATAAAACGATAACAACATAGTAAGAGGAGAGCACGTCATGTAAAGAGGGTATTACGTACATATGAAACATATCATGAGAAGTTGTGCTGTACATATGGAACATATCACGTGTTAAGCGCTAACACTTGCATGAGTAAAGCTATTATGGAAACATAGACCGTACCATACAGGATAAGAGGTAACATGTACATATAAGTCCCTTGGGCGAATCTTGTGCTTTCTTAGCTTTCCTTACTCGTATATATACATATATACATAAAAATAAGTATATCATATTCGGCGTCGGCGGCCGATCCATTTAACCATAATATGCACATCCGCGTCGGGCATCCCGCGTCCGGACGATATCATGTGTCATACTCCAACTGATCGGTGGATATGCGTATATAACGCTCTTGCCCTTGTCTCCGTTTTCTAGTAAATTTATCGGCGTCTATAGCGCCCTGGCTCTTTCATCATATACATATACTCATATCATATACATATATCAGCGTCTATAGCGCTCTGATTCTTTTTGTCATATGCACATACTTATATCATATATATATATATATATCACGTATAAATATTGGCGTCTATAGCGCCCTGGCTCTTCTTGTCATATACATATACTTATATCATGTATATTTATCAGCGTCTATATAGCGCTGCGGTCACATTATCATATATATGTACGTATGTCGGGTACACACATCAATCGAGTCATAAAGCATAATTCCATGTACCTAGAATCCTTAGAATAGTCATTACCTATAATAGTCTTGGGATATCCGAAAATAGTTTAACATTTCCATATTTTCATTTTTATAACGAACATATCGTCAACGTATCTATCGTAGGCATTTTCTCATTTTCGACTCCATCGTTGTCGTTACAAGATCATATTCTTCACCTTAGTCAAGGAATCATCTTTGTCATACTTATCATGGACATATGTTCTTTCTTAGCATTGTCGTTGTCATGGTCATCATAGACACATTTACATTAGGATAGCGTTGTACCTATCGTTCGATAATCGGGACAAGGATCGAAGTTTCCTTAGGATTCCACTCCAAAACAAGCCAAATGAAACGATAAGGAGAATCCGGGGACAAGGGGCCCACCTCGGGTCAAATGGGCGCACACAATTTACGTGTAATGTTTTCGTGACATTACTTATGAGGTTTTAAGGTAATCGGGTCTCATTTATGCAAGTTCTAGAGGTCTAGGAGATTGTTCTCACATTTCACACAATTTCTATTTCAATTCCTTACCGAATGAATAGTAACTAATTTCAATCTTGGATTCGAGGGAAAGGAATGGTCCCGAGGCCCGTATTCGACTCTATTACATCTAGGACATGCCAAGAAAGGAAAGTGAAGCCTTACATACCTCTTTCCGCTCTTACGCTACTCCAAATAAGTCCCAAATCCGCCAAAATCTCGATTTGGTCACATTTACCAATTGTCAATTTGAGCATCTAAGTTGGAATTCAAAGTAATCATTTGTCTAGACTTCCCTTTTGAATATACCATGCCACCAAGTTTAACTTGGCCGATTTCAATCAACAACAATCCCGAATACTGCCAAACAACAACAACAATGCCAACAATTATTCTAACAATGCTTCAACATTCAATTCAATCCAATTCAATTCACATAATCTTCCATCAATTCAAACAACATACTACACATTTCATTATCCTTCACCGACTTTAACATTCAACATAACAACCTTTATTCTCATACATAATCCATAAGACAACAACTAAAATGTCAAATAACGTCAATTACCATAACTTACCAATTCTATACCTTTCGGCCACAACAACAATACATAAGTTTTCATGAATTTCCATTCTTTTCTATACATTACAACAACAACCGATACACCACATAAATTTCATTCATTTCACACTCCACAACATACACAACAATCAAATAACATTAAATAAAATTTGTTCATCATACTCACACCAAGGACACATACACACGGCCTCAACTTTCAACACACCATCTTTCATGTTTTCATCCATTTTCATATACCATAACATACATATTCCATAGTCTTCATCCATTTTTCTATACCTAACACACACACACTAGCCAAACTTGAATCATGCAATATTTCATAAATTTCCATGCTTTCCATCCATTTTCTATACTAAAACATATACAAACCATCTAAAACAACCATTAAAATTCTACACAAAAATCAATTCAACACACTTACCACTTCACTTACACCATTCGGCCAACTCCCATACATCTATGTTTCATGAATTTCATCCATATTTATGCACTACAACACCTATAACCATCCATAACACATAAAAGAGCATGAAATCTTACCTTTTTCCTTAACTTCCCACTTCACTAGAATCTTGAACTTGCCACAAAGGATGGTTTTCTTGCTCCAACAATTGCACCACATTAAAGAGCACACTTGACTTGGTATATAATACTTGAAGAACATAATTTTTAAACCAAGGATTAAAGACTTGAAATTTTTCTTTTCCTTTCTTTTTGCTAGCCTTGGCGAATGGCCTTGGCTTTGTTCATCTTTTTTTTTTTTTTTTTGCTTTTCCCTTGTATGGTAAGATGAACACATATATATATAAACATAAGTCCTCAAGCATGTGAGGGGAACATGCCCCCCTCTCTAGATTTTTTCTTTTCTTTTCTTGATTTTTTTCTTGAAATTCTTTTATCAAAAGATGACTTATTTGTCATCATTATTTTCCATTCTTCTCTTTTCTTTTGTGTCAGATGGCCAATTTGGCCCTTTTTAGAATTTTCATGAACCCTTGGTGAAATTCCCGTTTTGCCCCTCGACTTTTCTCAATATTACCATTTTGTCCCTAACCTTCCGGATTATTTTCACGGCCCCTTTTGCGAATTTCTCTTCTTGCCCTTAGCCTTTCTCAATATTTTCCATACTACCATTGCCCACAATTAATATTCCTAACAACTCACATTAAAATTACTTTAGAACATAGCCTTGTCCTTAACTTCTCGCCATGGTCTCGCAACATCCGAACGTACGAAGTACGGGCTATAACAGGCACGACTGGCCGGCTTTCTCAATCTTCAATCTAACTTCAGAAATAGAATAAGCCCGCTTGACGAGATTAGATCTAATTCTCTTTTGAGCATTTTTTGATTGACATGAAATGAAGCTTTCTTGTTGTGTGATTCTGTCCCCCACTCTGCCAGCAGCCTATGTGTCGATCTATACCCAGTTGATCTACCGCTATTTTACTTTGAACGTTCTGGATAGGTGCGCATCCTCATATAGCGAACCAGAAACGATCAACAAAGAACTAGAGCGCAACAACTATTATCTCGATAAGTCCTTGATTTCTTATAAAAATGGACACGGACTCATTGAAGAAAGCACTTTGTGGTGAAGACCGATGAGCGATTGGGACAACTACGGACCCCTTAACTAGTTTTTACTAATATTAACTAATAGGCTTTTAGAAGCTTTTCTAGATAAAGAGGGGAGGAAGTGCTTCGTAACTTGTAAGACGAGCGGACATCGAGTTCGACGGCGTATTTACTATTTGGAGATGGCCGGTGCCAAGAGGTAAAAAGAAGGATTTTTTTCCATTAGCCGAGGAAAGAAGTAGCAAAGGAATATAGCTATCGTGGGAAAAAAAAAAAAATCGTAGGATCGATTGAAGGAAAGGCCGAATTCAGCTAAAAAGAAAGAGAAGAGATCAAGGAAGTTCGAAGTAGCTTTTTCGAGTGCTAACTCCGCTCGCAAAAATGCGAACCGTAACAGATGGCGACTCTGCTGGGGACTTAAAGGTTCTAACCATAAGGATTCTAATATAATGTGGGTATATTTGCTTTAACTGTTTATGTGTTTACTTTCCCGTAATTATCAACTGTCATTGCATGCATATTATGACTCCACCACTCCTGGCATTTATTTGACACTTTTTTCCAAAGGCGACTTCGCGAAGCATGCAGTCGCACCTTCACTATAAAATCAAAATATTTCTTTTGGAACCGTTATGAGGTGAGGTTGGTTCATGGTCATCTAACAGCCCTAATGATTCAGCCCCAGTTGTCCGCTCGGGGTCTCGATCTTTTGTGAAAAGTCCACTCTAGTAAAACTAGGATAGAGCTAAGAAAATCCCTACTGAACTAGAGCATTCATACCTCACTACTGGAAATTAGGGCTATGGCAACGCCTTCCTCTGCAACGGTTATACAACCGTTGCTGTAACCGAGGTACTGCAACGGTTATACTCGTTGCACAAGGACAGAATGCTATAGCTACACTTTAGCGTCTAAACCGTTGCAATTGTATCTAAACCGTCACCATACATGTCCCTAATGGGACGATTTTCTTTAACCGTTCCAATAGTTGTAATATGGCAACAGTTTTTGTTTCTGTTAGCGGTTTTAAATTCCCTCCCAAATTTTCCTTATTTTCACTGTAGCCCGCCTAATAGAGAGACCACATTATTTTTCCTTTTAGCCAAAAATCGTAAAATCTGTATTGAACCAAATTAAACACTGAACTCTCTCTCTCTACTAAATTCATCACCCACCTCACTCTATCTCTCTCTACAAATTTCTACTTCACTTTGCACCCTAATTATCAATGCTCCTCTTTTGAATCTCGTAGCCGGGTTACTCAATTCCAAGTTATCTTCTCTATTCTCTCATCTCTTTTTTTTGATTTTTTTTGCATTTTCTTCCAATTATAAAATAAAATCATTTGTGGTATGGGTTTTTTTTTTTTTTTTTTTTGAATAAGTTTGGGCTCGATTTTCTTGATATTCCTTTTTTTTTTTTTTTTGTCTCAATATTTTTAAAATATCGGTTGCTTATTTTGTTGTTGTAAGAATTGGGTGGAATTACTTCGATTTAGTAAATATCTAGCGAAAGGTGTGAGCTTTCTTGTTTTCAAAGTTAATGCCGTGTCTAATGTTGGATTGTTACGATTTTGTTGTATAAAATGAGCTTGTGAGACACGTTTTTTCTCTCAAGAATCTAACAGAAATTAGGTTTTCTTTGCTCTTGGAATTTCCTTTCTTTTGCTTCTCATTTGTGTTTGTTTATTCTTGTTCTAAACTCGTTGTCCATGGTGAAAGCTTGAAGCATTGTCAACTCTCAAACGCCTCAATTCGTTGCTCGTCGAAAGGTAATTTCAATAATATTTTGTAGCTCTTACAATTCGTTTGATATTGAATTTTATATTGGTTTAGTTGGTAATTGAATTTTATCGGTTGTTATTTAAAGTCCCATTTTCATCTTCTTAGTTTTCGGTTGGCAAGTTCGTTTTCCAAGAACCTTCAAATTTTTAGCTAGTTCTCATTTATGGGATGAGGAAATATAGATGGAGGCCCTATATGGCTAGGCATGCTTGAATTATGAGGAATTAATTTTGTGAATTTGAGAGAAGGCTGTGGATCACTAGAATGCACTCGACTTTTGACTAAAAAAGCATTTTCAGTTATAATGAAAAGCTTGTTTATAAATACTCTAAAATCGATTAACAATCTTGACCCTCTATTAGATGCCAAAAGCTTTTAGTTAATATTTTTCCATTCAGGAATTCTTCTGTATTTACAAAGAGTAGACAGTAGTACTTCCATCTAGCGTGAAGAAAACGCATCCTTCCCAATGGAACTTTTTTTTTTTTTTTAAGACGAAGAATCTTCTATGAAAAGGATAATCGTGATAATTATATATTTGGAGTGGATCTGTTACGCCAAAAATGTGAACTGGCTCGGTTTTGAACAATAATTAATTGCTGCTAAATTGATCACGGAATTTTCATGTGTTGCTACTAAGATTTGCATCATTATCTCTATTTGTGTTATGGTTACCACCTCGATTTCCCAATCGAGACAAAGCTTTGACTACCTTGTAGCATTTGTTGGAAACGAATCATATGGAGCCTTGTACTTGCTATAGCTGATGTATATGCAATATTGGTGAAAAAGTTATAGAAATGCAACAGTTGTGGCCTATTTGCTTTGTTGGTGATGGGATCACTTCTACTCTTACATTTGTTGCCTTTGTGCATCAGTTGGAATTACAGTTCTTATTAGCAATGATCTTGACAAAACTAAATTATGCCTTGAGGAAAAGTTATGCCCCCTCCGGCATAACTTTAGTTTTTCCTTAAGGAAGTTATGCCGGAGGGGGCAGACTTTGCCTTGAGACTTTTTTTTTTTTTTTAACTTTTCAAGGCACACTTTTAGTTAAGGCATACTTTTGGTTATACCTTAATTAAAAGTACGCCCATAAGGCATAATTCCTTAAGGAAAAGTTTTGCCCAATAAGGCAAAACTAAATTATGCCTTGAGGAAAAGTTATGCCCCCTCCGGCATAACTTTAGTTTTTCCTTAAGGAAGTTATGCCGGAGGGCGGACTTTGCCTTGAGACATTTTTTTTTAAAAAAAAAACTTTTCAAGGCACACTTTTAGTTAAGGCATACTTTTGGTTATACCTTAATTAAAAGTCTGCCCCATAAGGCATAATTCTTAAGGAAAAGTTTTGCCCCATAAGGCAAAACT
This sequence comes from Lycium ferocissimum, assembly GCF_029784015.1. Classification (NCBI taxonomy): domain Eukaryota; kingdom Viridiplantae; phylum Streptophyta; class Magnoliopsida; order Solanales; family Solanaceae; genus Lycium; species Lycium ferocissimum. Next base: position 7,575 of record NW_026725811.1, read on the forward strand.
AAATTATGCCTTGAGGAAAAGTTATGCCCCCTCCGGCATAACTTTAGTTTTTCGTTAAGGAAGTTATGCGGAGGGGGCAGACTTTGCCTTGAGACTTTTTTTTTTTTAAACTTTTCAAGGCACACTTTTAGTTAAGGCATACTTTTGGTTATGCCTTAATTAAAAGTACGCCCCATAAGGCATAGTTCCTTAAGGAAAAGTTTTGCTCCATAAGGCATAACTAAACTATGTCTTGAGGAAAAGTTATGCCCCCTCCGGCATAACTTTAGTTTTCCTTAAGGAAGTTATGCCGGAGGGCGGCGTACACTCCCTCCACCCCCTGCCTTGCGAAATTATTTCTTTATTTTATGCTTGAGCGGGGGTTCGAACCCAAAACCTCGGGTATCCAAGCTAAGGGCAAAACTTAAAGACCACAAATATGAGGGGCAAAATTTAAAGACCGCAAATATGAGGGCAAAATTTAAAGACCACCCCAAAAGAAGGGCAATTCTGCGAATTGCCCCTGTGTTGTTGCTGATCTTTGACTTCACTTGCCCTCACCATTTCATTGTCACCTGCACCATTTATTTTTGATGCACTTTGCTATTGTTTGTGACCGAATTTCTTTGGAGAATTAACTTGAATTCGTGCATTCTTTGGACTGCTTTCATCAACCAAACCTTGCACCTTAGCACCGGATTGAGCTTCGGCACCAGGTTCTACAACCATATTCTCCTGAACACCAATAAATACATCATCCATGTCCTTGCCAAACATAAGATTAATGGCATCTTCGATGGTTCGAATCACCAGTCTTGCTCATAATTAACTTTCTCCTCACTATTAATTTGATCCTCTCTAAATCTTCTTGCTGCTCACTCCATGTTTTCCTTTCTTCGCAGTTCCATAAGTAGTAGATGGAACTTCTAAGTAATCTTGTTTCAAAGTAACAAGCTTCTCCACTACTTGGCATTGATTAATAGGAAATATAGCGACGGTAATATCTTTCATAGATTGCTTCATGCTCTTTATTGGAGTGTAAGCTTTGGCATTTACATTAAGTTGCTTCTCACCACCCTTATCGGCTACATGAATGCAACGCAACCGGTTGTACGGCGGTTGGACTTTCGCAACCTCCACAAACTTACCATCATCAACCGCAACAACCAACCGCTTCTCCAATCCAATCTTAGCAACATCATTCACTACTTGACTGCGGTGTGTTATAGCAAATTGTGTCTCCATATTTACCACATCGTAATCTCGCTTTCTTCCACATTTTCTACAATCTAATCACTCCACAAATTCCTCTCACCACTAAAACAAGTGGTGGAAGGAACCTCATGGCAAGCCTTATTCATAGTGGCCTTCGCACCTTTGGACTTGAAAAAGAGGCTTCAACCCACGCTTAGTCTTACCAATATTATCACCGCTTCGCATTCTTTTGAGCCTCTGTCGCACTCGGTTGCTTATCGAATTCTCATTCGGTGGTTTTGCCACTACAGGCAATATTGAGCCATCTGCTACCTTTTGTGCAACTGAATGAACTGGTGCATTAACCAACAGTTGCTGAGTATTTCGAGCAGTATTTGTACCAATCGTACCCTTATGAATTTCCACCAACTGTTTCCCTGACCTCTACCTTTTACACATGAGCATCGAATCTTCTACAACCATTGCCTACAGTGGCATCATCGCAATTTCTACTATCGATGCCTCATCCTCACCCTCCTTTAGTCCGCAAACTTGTTTTTAGTTTGCACAACATCAAAAAGTACTATGACAACATTTTTGCCTGCATCTTTTCCTCTAGTTTCGTTGTTTGTAAAGCCATCCGTTTTTGCCTTTTGCTATTAGCGATTAATTGCTTTTCCAACGATTTGTTCTCGCACTCGGTCGTCTATATTTTCCACAACCTTGTCTGCTATACCATTTGCACCATGAGCCTTCCCAGTTTGTTAGCACAACCATCAACATCTTTATTCTTTTTTATATTCAAAAATTGACGTAAATCACCTTCAAATTTGTCCCCATGCAGCTCGCTCAATATCACCTTGTTGAAAACCTCTCTTTTTCAACATCAATCTAGACTATTTTCTTCATGCCCTTGGTGATGACAAAACTTACAATATGAAGCGGTGACATTATTTATTCTTTGTATTATGTGCGCGTGCATTTGAAGGGCGGTGACATTATTTATTCTCTTTTGTAGGTGTCGAAAATGAAGAAAGGGACGGAGATGTTGAAGACATTGATCTTACTTGAGAAGATCTTTTATGAAGATTTCTACATGTTCTAAGAATCTTTTTGCTATCGAACATTTTGAAACTTATCCTAAATCTTGAAATGTAAAACTTAATTATGCATTTTGGGTTGAACATTTAGCTTTTACGGGTATATATGTTGGATTAGGAATGTTGGATATTTTGGATTATGAAAAATTGTGTTTTCTGGTTTATGTAATTTGTAATGTATTTTATTTATTTATATGTAAATATATAGATATATATATATATATATATATATATATATATATATATATATATATATATATATATATATCAATTTATAACCAGGGCTACTATTTCAGACAAACCATGGCAATAGGCTGTTCCAAATAACAAACAAAAAGACCGTTGCATTAGACAAAAACCGTTGCAATAAAGTAAAAGGCTGGTGCAATAACCTCTACGAAACCGTTGCAATAGCCTCAAAAGTCGTTGCTTAAAGGTCTATGGGGACGGTTGGCAACCGTTCCATATACACACAAAAACTCGTTGCATCAGAAAAAGGAACAACCGTTCTTTCGTAGATAATGATATAGCAACGGGTTTCGTAACCGTTGCACAAACCGTTGCCATAGATATATGGGCACGCGAGCGAGATGGAACGCATGATAAACCGTTGCTATAGATATATAGCAACGGTGCTCCTGTCTATAGCAACGGTTTTCTCGGCGTTGCCATAAGCCTATTTTCCAGTAGTTCCTAGACGAGCTTTGGATATCTCAAACCTAACTAAAGCACCGCATCTCATTTATGTGCTATGTGGAAGCATGTTTTATGCCTATGTGATGAACTATTGACCCTGTGGGGATGGGGGAATCTTAATTGTGTTATGTTTTGTAGATGGAAGGCCGAATTCATTTTGACATAGTTATCGAGGCTCCGTATCTATTGAGAGTTTGGTGGGGCTGGTTAGGTGACACTCACAAAAAGACAATTAGCTGCACTCTAGGTCACCTACCCTCTATCATGATGATGAAGGGTCGTTCGAAACTAATAAAGGTATTAGCCGGACATTGGGACGATAAGGAAATATTGTTCTGCTTCGGTGAGATTAAGATGACCCCGAGCTTGAAGGAGATTAGGGATGCCATAGACAGCAATGGAACCTATCTAAGGAGATGACACAAGCTAGACCAGAACCTGTTATTTCCACAGAAGCGCACAGTCGGCCAAATCATGAAGTTTCTTTCATTGACTGAGGCGCCCTGGGCACAAAGATCCATTGTAGCCTTTAGCGATCTATATCGGAGATTCGGGGATGTTACCGGGTATACTCTGTATCAGAGGAAGTTCAAGAGTAGAGAAGAATGGGAAGCTATCAGACCTTTGGTGCTTGCCATAGCCTTGCTAGGCACTATAGCGTTTCCACATGACGAATTGTTAGCCATAGACACCCGAGTGATCTACTTAGCCGACGCTATCTTCTATGGTATAACCAAGGATTAGGAAACAAGGTATTTTGACCTGGCACCCATCATCCTGGTGGATATTTTCTGGGCTTTAGACAAATGCCAGAATCGCTTCTGATACTTTGAAGGATGTAGCATGTTGTTACAAGTGTGGATTATCAAACACATCAACATGGCTAAGGAAGTCCAGTATCTAAGCAATCACAACAGGATAGACCGCCTTACAAATTATTGCTCAAACCTTAGTTAAATGTCCAAAGGGGCATGGGCCCACTTCTTTGAGGAGTTGACTGAAGATAGGGTCCAGTGGATGTCTCCTGACTTCATATCCGAAATTATGGTGGTTTGGGGTAAGAATTGTCCCTTTGTGCCATAAGCAGGCGTTCGAGGAATTTGTCCTTACTATCCCTCTCGGGTTTTCAGGCAGTTTGGTAGGAGGCAAGTGATACCTCAGGTAGAAAATCCTGAGCAGTTCATACTTGAGTACACAGAGCAGAAAAACAAGAACGCCGGGTGATCCTCAGAGAGTGGAATGGTCGTGTCATTTGGGGCCCAGATACTTTCTCTTCAGATAGGTTCGAGGCTAGGTGTGACCTAGGGTAACAAGAATGGCTACAGGGACACTTAGCCCATGCATCCATCTCAGGGCCCACACTTCCTCACGATGCCCTGGAAGAAGAGCGTTTGAAAAAATGTTTGGAAAGCACATATGAGCATTTGGCCAAGATTTTAGAAGAAACAGATCCGGTGATAATCAGGATGGAGATGTACCAAGTACGACTTCGGATTCAGACCACCCTTCGGAGGGTCAAGAAGGCCAAAACAAGCCAGGCATCGACATCAGCCACTGGAAGAGAAACCTGCTGATTTATTGCTTTATATCAAGCCCCATGTCAGCTTCATCATCTTTGTAATCCCTTCGGGGAAGATATTTTTATTATTATTTATCAACTAATGATGATTTTTTGGGGCAATGGTTCACCATCACAAATGGCACTTTCATGTTTCAATCGATTAAGAAAGCCTTAACTTAAAAAGGCCTTAGGAGCGCGAGTCGTATAAATATCTGCAAATCACATGAATACTTGCTACGTGTTTCACATGCCTATTTGCTATGTCTGTTATCATATATTAAGGCTTGAGTACATTTGATCCGATGATCTAAACTACATACCAAAGGAAAAACCCCAAAGCTTAAAACTTACTCTAATTTATTTCCCCAAAAGTTTGACTTACAATGGCAAACCAAGGTGAACAAGAAACGTGGACTCTGGGAGAAGCAACCGAAATGCTGAGAGACAAGGTACTAAAAATGGAGAAGCACCTCTAAGAAATAGGGAGGAAAATTGAGGAAGTGGACAGATTGCTGGAGATGGTCGGGAACCCGCCAGAGGGCATACCCCAAGAACAATACTATGGAAATGTCCCAGAAGCAGTAAGGGATTTAGTGCTAAACTATATACCTTTAGAGAGGAGGCCTATGACGCCTAGAGAGGGGACTCCGGAAGGAGTGAATGAAAATCAAGGAGCTAGATCAGACCCGTTGGTTACAGAGTTGGACCAACAAGAAGAGTCGGAGCCTCAACAGGAAGCCTCCGAACCCACCGAGGAAGAAGAACCGAAAAGGGGAGAAGAAGAGCCCCAGGATATAGAGGAAAACGAATTAGAACCCGTTGACATAGAGGCTGACGGAGAAGAAAAACCAATCGAGATGTTTCCCAAGTTTGCAGAAGAGGAGAATGATGCGAATGAGGAATCTAACTACTATGCCCCGACCAACAAGGGATCTGACTTCTATTCACCTTCACCCCCTACTGGTACCTGCAACCTCTACTATGGTGTCAGAGAATTTTGGAAGGACAGACCCTTTCGAACCCGCTTGGTGGGGGATAGCATTCAAAGCCCATTCCTCCCTGCTTAAAGTGGCTCCACGGCTCGTCACCTGTAAGGAGGTATACGAAAGAATGGTCGCCACAAGAGTACCTTGCACCAGTAGGGCGAGGTTACCACCGCCCGAGTTGGTGTACGCATACAAAAAGTGCCCGTTTCACCGCAACCAGGCAGGTCATACCCTGAATGAGTGTTTGGGGTTAAGGAGAAAAATTTGCAGCTTGATTGATGATAGGATCATTGGGACTTTTTGGGGCCCACACAACCTACTAGTCCATGCCCCTATTATCCTTGGAGAAGGGGTCACAGCTAGTACCCAGATCTGGCGATATGATTTCACAGTCTTCGAGGAATCATACGCCCGCATCTTCTCGACTTTGGCTACTTTGAGAAAGATTAGACCCGCGGAACCTACCCGCAAGCCCACAGTACTGGGGCCCAATAGGAACAAGTTTTGTCTGTATCATATAGAAGCTATGGGGCATGACATAGAAGATTGCCAAAGATTCAAGCTTGAACTCGAGCATAAGATCAGTACAGGAGCGATCTTGGTCATCCTACCACCACAGTATTGAGATGAAAGAAAAATGAGGGAGCGAGTTTGTAAGAACAGCGATTCGCGGAACTATATTTTTTGGTAGATATTAGGTGTCCACATTTTTTGCACATAAAAAGTTACCCCCCTCCCTCATAAATATTGTAAGGAATCGTGCCAACCTGACGTCCCTATGGAGGGATATACGGGAAGCCCTAGCTAGGCCTGGTCTGTTATAGCCCGTATTTTGTACGTTTGGAAATTTCAAAGTCGACGTGGAAAGTTAAGGGCGCGACCATTCTCCAAAATTTTTCTAATGTACAAGTTGGTTATGAATAATATTTATGAACATTATTAGTGTGGAAATATTGGGAAAGGTTAAGGGCAAAAAGGAAGATTCGCAAAATGGATCATTGTAATATTATGGAAGCCTAGGGGTAAAATGGTAATTTCGCAAATATTCCAGAAAATTCAAGAAAGGGCCATTATGGCCGTATGGCATGTGTGGTGTGTGCTATATTTAAATTAATGGGGATTAAAGTGTACAAAATAAGACATTTGGTCTTCTTTGACCATGTGAGAAAATTCAAAAGAAATTCAAGAAAAGAAAAGAAAACTCTAGAAAAATAAAGAGGAGGGCATGTGGCTATTTTGTGATTGGAGGGACCTAATATATATATAGGAGAGAATTCATCTTTTAGTTGAAGAAATTGGGAGAAAGAAAGAAAGCAAGAAGAGAGGAATATAGTAGGCATTCGGCCATGGCTCTCAAAATTGAGCCATGGGAAAGTGACTTAGAAAAATTATTTTCTTCCACTTTTCCGACCTAATGGAAGGCCCTACAACATGGAGTAAGTGTTGAAGCAAGAAGAAGGCTTTTTGGTGTCATGTACCAATCCTAAACCAAGTGGGAAGTTGAAGAGAAAGGTAAGGTTTCATCTCTTTTTGTGTGTTGTGGATGGTTCATATATGTGTAGGTTGAAGAAATGAATGAAATAAATGAAAATATGTGTGTTGCATGTTGGTCGAATATATATATATGTAGGGTTGGATCGAAATGATGAATTAATACTATTTAGTAATTTGATTGTTGTGTTGTGGAAGGTAGTTATAGCCGTGTGTTGTGCTACATGAGTTGGCCGTGCATGTGTTGTGTTGCATGGAAAGAAATGGATAAATTTTACTTAGTCTTGTGTTGTTGTTGTTGGAATGTATAGAGATGGAGGAAATGCATGAAAATATGTAAGAAGAAGTTGTGATAACCGAATAGTAGGTGGTTGGTAAGTTATGGTAAATTGACGAAATTTGACATTTTAGTTGTCGTCGTTATGGATCATGTAATGTAGAATGAAGGTCGTCATTGAAATTAATATAGATAAATGATAATGAAATATATGGTTGTTGTTGAAGTTAAAGGTTTCGGATAAAGTGGCATGTTAATTGAGTGATTGGAATGTTATATAAATTGAATTGAATTGGATATTGAAGTGTTGCTAGAATACTTGTTGGAATTGTTAATAGTTTGGCCGGGTTGGATTCCCGGATTGTTGTTGATTAAAATTGGCCGAGCTAGATTCTCGGGGACGGTGTATTTATAGGGGAGATGCTGCCGAAATTCCAGCAGACCATAAGTGAATGAACTTGAAAGGTTACAACAAGTATATGTCAATGAATCTAATGACAGTGCTGATCTTCTTGAATGTAGACTAACAAGTTCGGACGAATAAACGTAGCTAGTAAGGCGCGGCGTAGGTATGTTAAGGCTCGTCCCTTTTCTTTCTATGGCATGATTCGTATGTAAGATTTTATAAATGCTTCCATAACGTCCTCATTTCCAAAAGTTAGAAGTAATGGTTCCAAGGTATAATTTCCTTCTTAAAAGTTTATAAATGTTTCCCAAAATATTCATTTTTCTCCAAAATCCAAGTTTTACGATTTTTGAAAGTTTTTATGATTAAAACAACGACTATGATTTGATGATGACAATGATGATGCCAGATATGAGAAAACGTCTATGATGAATATGTCAATAATATGTTTTTACCATGAATACGACGATATGAAATGTTAAGCTATTTTTGGATAATGACTACTTTAAAGGTCCAAGTATATGAAACGATGCCTTATGATCTGTTCTATGTTTTCTCATGATGTTACTCTTCATTGTTAGTCTCGCCTTATATTAATTGTCCTTCAAGGTGAGACACGACGCCCCATGGCTATTCCATAACATCATCGGAGGCTACCGACCTTACGTCACTCCGATAGATACATGACTTTCTTTGGGCTCTCCCGCATGCTTATGTGATATATGTATATATATGTATATGATATGGGGGATATGGGGAAGGGAGACATGTTGCGCTATAAGATGCATTGCACACTGGTGGTGGCGTTTATCCGGACGCTGGATGCCGGACGCTGGATACATGGGGAGCCGACGTATTCGGCGCTATGACATGATATGTTCTATTTTCATATGTATACGAAAAAGAAATGTTTTCAAAGGAAAGGATAAGCATGCATGGCATCCACCCTAGGCGGCATTCATATGCACAGGTTACTCTTCTTTCTCATGACATGTTCTAAGTTTCCATATGGTTATTGTTCACATTTATATCCCTTACTATGTTATTGTTTATGCCTTACATACTCGGTACATTGCTCGTCGACGCCCTTTTTCGTGGGCGCTGCGTTTCATGCGCGCGGTACACTCGGATAAGTAAGAGTTATTGCGAAGACGTTCCCGGCGGAGCCGGTAGACTCCATTTGTACTCGGAGTGCCGCCGAGTCGATTATATCATTTGTGCGCTTGTTCGAAGTTAGAGACTTTGCAGATAGAGTCGTGGGTCTAGAGTGTCAGCTTTGAAAATGGCCCTGCTAGCCGACATGTTTTTATTATACATTATGTTACAAAGTCCTTACGCTTACAGACTGTGATTAATTTGAGAAACGACAAAAAAAAAAGTTTTTGAAAGTTCTACTATGTATTTTACTTTCATTTGATTTAAGAATCCAAAGAGAATATGTGTGTAACAAGAGTCCGCGGGTTCGCTCGGCTCCGAATATGGGGTCGGGTGCCCATCACACCCTAGTAAGATCGGGGTGTGACAAAGTGGTATCAGAGCAGGTCGGTCTAAGGGTTGTCTGCAAAGTCGTGTCCGGTAGAGTCCTGTTTATGGGTGTAAAGCCGGCCACATTTATAAGCAGGAGGCTGTGGGGCATTTAGGAATTGTTGACCTTTTTTCTGTCCCATGATAGTGCGATAGAGCCAAGTCCTAGGAAAATGAAATCTCCTATACAGGTTTTACCTACGACAGAAGAAAGTGAGAAGCGATACGGAAAGTTACAGGGGTAGGTATTGATATTCTGTCCTGTCATCGAAATTGGGGGTTCTGGATGGCTAAGATGTGTCGTATACATGTGAATGCCTGTAAGGTATTGTTAATATTTGTTGTGTGCAGACTTGAATAGTGAGAATGATAAAGGAGGCCCTACCAGAATGGGTACGTCTAAGAGGAAAAAGCACGGAAAGGAAATACGATAAACCGGCAATAAGCGAGGTGCGACGTTTCAGAAAGGTTATGGATTTGGCATGGCGATAAAGGTGCAATTACTACCTCGGGAAACGGAGTCCCGGGACGGGAAGTAGTCATACACACAGTGGGAGGTGAAATTGGGAACCGAAAAGGGTAAAAAGAATTGTAAAGAAGGACGTGTTACGGAAATGTCCCGGAATCGTAAGGCTTCAATTTTCCCCGGATCGGGTAATAAAGGTCATGTGAGAGAGCGGACGCGATTATAGCAAAAAGATTAAGGCACGGATTCCACCAAAGTTTCGAGGTTAAGCGTGCTCAGCTGGGAGCAATTTCAGGATGGGTGAACCCCTGGGAAGTCGGCAAGAAATTCTATAGATTGAGACATAAGCGACAAATGAAAAATTAAGGTAATCTAAGGAAAACTAGGATATACAGAATGGTTGGAGACCATAGGAAGACGTGTAGGACACGGAAGACTAGTTCGTTGAAGGGACAGAAGGTGTCTCACAGCCCTGGAAATTAGGATAGGCTTGAATAGCGTTTGGAAGTATTTTGTGGGTTAGTTGATAGTAATTATATATATATATATATATGAAGGTGTATGATATCCCATATATGATTGTATCAGTGGACATGTGAGTCCCAGCAATCGAAGCTACAGTATGAAAGGTATCAATCGAGTAACGGTGCCGAAATTCGAGAGACATCAAGAGTAAATGATACAAGTATTGCAAAGTAAGCTGTTATTATTCTACTATAGGTTGAGATTGGAAATTCTAATGTGACGATAGTTGGAAAAGAGAGAGAGCGAGTAGGTGGAAAATGAAGAGATTAAACTGCCGGAAGGGGGTGAAAGGTAGGGAACCTCAGTAAATGGAACTCTCGAGAAAAACTACCGGCAAAACACGAGACTATTCGGGGAAAGGACTCGAAATAAGGATGTGAAAAAGGGGTAGAGTGTGGTAAAAGAAGACAGGAGAGGAATGTATGGGATTCGAGAACTAATTGCGATAAGTGAGGCTAAAAGAATAGTAACAGTGACAAGAAAATGTGAAGTAAGAGAAGGGATGACTAAGTTTAGTGACGATGTTATAAGACTTTGGTATTGAAAGGTATATAAAGGCAATGGGTCGACGTTGTCGAGTGGAAGTTGAAGGTGTGGAATAAGAATTCATGTGAGGTCGAGGGATTTGATCTTAGCGGAAATAAAATAAAATGGAGGGAACATGCATAAGAGACCGCTCGGTTATAGCATCACAAATATAGTTAAAGACCCGATGAATAAGGATGAAGAAAGTAAAAATTGTAAGGATTCTATGCTAAGGGCAAGACGACATGGACGCACAGCTGCAACGTGAAAGTGTAGTTAAGGAATTTTTTGAGTAAGTGAGCGAAGCATGGGAGAACATATTATATTGGACTTAAAGAGGAATCGCAACACAGTCCAAAAAGTAGGAAAAGCATACGGAAGTACGAGGGATACTTCGGCGGATTGGTGAAAGGAAATCCATGACACGGATTAAGAGTTCATGTAAAGACCGAGGAGTTCGATTATAAGGAAAATAAGGCAAAGGATAAGAAACGGGCATGAAGGAAAGAGCAGCTATAAAAGGAACCCTCCCGAAATATTATGACGCCCCATAAGGTCCATTGAACATTCGAGGACGAATGTTCTAAAAGGGGGGGAGGATGTTATAGCCCGTATTTTGTACGTTTAGAAATTTCAAAGTCGACGTGAAAAGTTAAGGGCGCGACCATTCTCCAAAAATTTTCTAATGTACAAGTTGGTTATGAATAATATTTATGAACATTATTATTGTGGAAATATTGGGAAAGTTTAAGGGCAAAAAATGATTCGCAAAATGGATCATGATAATATTATGGAAGCCTAGGGTAAAATGGTAATTTCGCAAATATTCAAGAAAATTCAAGAAAGGGCCATTATGGCCGTATGGCATGTGTGGTGTGTGCTATATTTAAACTAATGGGGATTAAAGTGTACAAAATAAGACATTTGGTCTTCTTTGACCATGTGAGAAAATTCAAAAGAAATTCAAGAAAAGAAAAGAAAACTCTAGAAAAATAAAGAGGAGGGCATGTGGCTATTTTGTGATTGGACGGACCTAATATATATATAGGAGAGACTTCATCTTTTAGTTGAAGAAATTGGGAGAAAGAAAGAAAGCAAGAAGAGAGGAATATAGTAGGCATTCAGCCATGGCTCTCAAAATTGAGCCATGGGAAAGTGACTTAGAAAAATTATTTTCTTCCACTTTTCCGACCTAATGGAAGGCCCTCTACAACATGGAGTAAGTGTTGAAGCAAGAAGAAGGCTTTTTGGTGTCATATACCAATCCTAAACCAAGTAGGAAGTTGAAGAGAAAGGTAAGGTTTCATCTCTTTTTGTGTGTTGTGGATGGTTCATATATGTGTAGGTTGAAGAAATGAATGAAATAAATGAAAATATGTGTGTTGCATGTTGGTCGAATATATATATATATGTAGGGTTGGATCGAAATGATGAATTAATACTATTTAGTAATTTGATTGTTGTGTTGTGGAAGGTAGTTATAGCCGTGTGTTGTGCTACATGAGTTGGCCGTGCATGTGTTGTGTTGCATGGAAAGAAATGGATAAATTTTACTTAGTCTTGTATTGTTGTTGGAATGTATAGAGATGGAGGAAATGCATGAAAATATGTAAGAAGAAGTTGTGATAACCGAATAGTAGGTGGTTGGTAAGTTATGGTAAATTGACGAAATTTGACATTTTAGTTGTCGTCGTTATGGATCATGTAATGTAGAATGAAGGTCGTCATTGAAATTAATATAGATAAATGATAATGAAATATATGGTTGTTGTTGAAGTTAAAGGTTTCGGATAAAGTGGCATGTTAATTGAGTGATTGGAATGTTATATAAATTGAATTGAATTGGATATTGAAGTGTTGCTAGAATACTTGTTGGAATTGTTAATAGTTTGGCCGGGTTGGATTCCCGGATTGTTGTTGATTAAAATTGGCCGAGCTAGATTCTCGGGGACGGTGTATTTATAGGGGAGATGCTGCCGAAATTCCAATGGAGACCATAAGTGAATGAACTTGAAAGGTTACAACAAGTATATGTCAATGAATCTAATGACAGTGCTGATTTTCTTGAATGTAGACTAACAAGTTCGGACGAATAAACGTAGCTAGTAAGGCGCGGCGTAGGTATGTTAAGGCTCGTCCCTTTTCTTTCTATGGCATGATTCGTATGTAAGATTTTATAAATGCTTCCATAACGTCCTCATTTCCAAAAGTTAGAAGTAATGGTTCCAAGGTATAATTTCCTTCTTAAAAGTTTATAAATGTTTCCCAAAATATTCATTTTTCTCCAAAATCCAAGTTTTACGATTTTTGAAAGTTTTTATGATTAAAACAACGACTATGATTTGATGATGACAATGATGATGCCAGATATGAGAAAACGTCTATGATGAATATGTCAAGAATATGTTTTTACCATGAATACGACGATATGAAATGTTAAGCTATTTTTGGATAATGACTACTTTAAAGGTCCCAAGTATATGAAACGATGCCTTATGATCCTGTTCTATGTTTTCTCATGATGTTACTCTTCGTTGTTAGTCTCGCCTTATATTAATTGTCCCTTCAAGGTGAGACACGACGCCCATGGCTATTCCATAACATCACCGGAGGCTACCGACCTTACGTCACTCCGATAGATACATGACTTTCTTTGGGCTCTCGCATGCTTATGTGATATATGTATATGATATGTATATGATATGGGGGATATGGGGAAGGGAGACATGTTGCGCTATAAGATGCATTGCCACCTGGTCAGCTGGCGTTATCATCCCGGACGCGGGATACATGGGGGAGCCGACGTATTCGGCGCTATGACATGATATGTTCTATTTTCATATGTATACAAAAAAAGAAATGTTTTCAAGGAAAGGATAAACATGCATGGCATCCATACTAGGCGGCATTCATATGCACATTAAAAGTTACTCTTCTTTCTCATGACATGTTCTAAGTTTCCATATGGTTATTGTTCACATTTATATCCCTTACTATGTTATTGTTTATGCTTTACATACTCGGTACATTGCTCGTACCGACGCCCTTTTCGTGGGCGCTCGCGTTTCATGCCGCGAAGTACACTCGCACAAGTAAGAGTTATTGCGAGAAGACGTTCCAGCGGAGCTGCAGACTCCATTTGTACCGGAGTGCGCCGAGTCAGATTATATGCGCTGTACGCGCTTTGTTCGAAGTTAGAGACTTTGCGAGCGTAGTCGTGGGTCTAGAGTATCGGCTTTGAAAATGGCCGCTAGCCGACATGTTTTTATTATACATTATGTTACAAAGTCCTTATGCTTTGCACCGTGATTAATTTGAGAAACGACAAAAAAAAAAAAGTTTTTTGAAAGTTCTACTATGTATTTTACTTTCATTTAATTTAAGAATCCAAAGAGAATATGTGTGTAACAAGAGTCCGCGGGTTCGCTCGGCTCCGAATATGGGGTCGGGTGCCCATCACACCCTAGTAAGATCGGGGTGTGACATGGTCTGGGGATGTCTTTAGCTAGGTTTAGCCTGAAGGATATTTAGAGAGCATATATATCCTTCTTTTATAAAACGAACTACGATAGGGCCAGAATTCCCCTGGTGGGATACGTAGGTAGCCTATGCAAGACTCGGCCCCTATATAATATAAATTGTAATTCCCCCCATTTCTTTAATTTTTGTAATAGGGAAGGGTATGCCAAAGTAAGTCAACCATAAAAGCCCATTAAACCATGCTCCACCCAAACATCAAAGGACCATAAATGTCCGAACAATTAGAAAAAATGATCAAAAGTATTCAAGCTTGATATATGACTTTATGTGCTGTGTGCATGTGATATTTTGCCTATATATTTTGTAACAAGTAACTAACTTTGTCTACCGTTGAGTGTAGCACTCCGTAAATCCGAGTTAGGTGTGAATGTATTAAATGAGAAGTAATGTGAAATTTTGGGCATATAAAGTCCTATCAATATGAGTTTGGGTGGAAATAGTTGATTTAAGATCAACACAAAGTAGTGAAGTTCGTAAGAGTTCTTAAACTCGTCTAAGTGTTTGTTGATCTGTCTTGTAGGACAATTTGGTGAAAATACGTTGATAATTTGGGAAACCTTCCTCTAACAGAAGTTGTAGATCTTTGAAATATCTTTCCAACGCTATAAAATAGAGCTCAAATGGATTTGGGAGTAAAAGGTTATTCCCATTTTACTGAAGCTTGTCTGGGACTCCTTCTGGAATGCAACCGCAAACTCAGAATGCGATGTCGCATATAGGTCACATTTTGACCAAATTTTGGAATATTTTTGGAGTGAATTTTCATCCAGAATGCAGCCAGTAAGCGGCCGCAAACTCAGAATATGACCGCATACTCATCGTAGCATACTCAACGGGGAAAATTTTGTATTAAGACGTGATTTTCTTGAAATTTCCAAATCCACTTCATTCTTGGCCGACTTTTTGAGGATAAAAGATCCTAGAACTTCTCCAAACCTTACAAGGTGAGTTCCTAATAATCTTATGATTAAACTATATCAGAGTAACAAGAATTAACGCTAGTTCATCTTCCAAAAACCCTAGATTCTTAAAACCCAATAAAAAGAAAAAGAAAGGAACGTTGGAGACTTTGACATTGCTTCAAAAAGGTATGATCCTTGATTTTTCTGATGTTATTGAAATGGTTTAGACTAGGGTAGATAATCCTATGGGATTAGTGTCACACCTTAATTTTCGACAGGGTGTGATGGGCACCCGGCCCTTACTTAAGGCCGAGGGAACCCGCTGACTCTCGTAATACTCATAACCATACTGGGCCCGCAAAACATGACACAAGTACGTATTGAATTTTTTTTTTTCGAAAACAAACATGCCTTTCATCTTTGTCAAATCAAATAAAACTGGCATCGTATGAAATCCGTAAACATATGAAGTTCGTAGCATAATGCATAATAATACATCGGCTTACATAACCGCTTACAAAACTGACATATCATACACACGACACTGTCTGCAAGGTCTCTACCATAACTTCAGATACCATGCAAAAGCTCTCTGACTCGGCAACACTCCGGAGGAAATGGAGCTCGCCAATCTAGCTGGAACATCTGCAGCTAACGTCCTCTACTCATCTCAGAGGTACGCGCGGCATGAAACGCAGCCCCCGAAGAAAAGGGAGTCGGTGAATAATGTACCGAGCATGTAAAGCATGGCATACGTAAAATGAAGTCATAACCGAATAAGGGTACGAACGCGAGACAATAGCCGTAATACCAAAGTGCTTGCATCCGACATACAAATCATACATAAGAGGTACAAAAGACAAATATGATAATCAGAATGTCAAAATGCTTCGCTTTCTTTTGAAAAACCTTTCTGTCTCATACATACGGAAAATCAAACACATCAAATGAGCTGACATTAACCGAATGCCGAGGAACGTACGGCCTGATCCATAAATAATATGATAATGCCGAGGATCGTACGGCCCGATCCATAAATAATATAATAATGCCGAGGAACGTACGGCCCGATCCATATATAATATAATAATCATAAACATACCGTATGGCCCTCTAGTGAGGGACTCGGTAAATCAAATCATATCGTCATATTATCACATATCATATCACATATCATATCGTATCATCAGATCATCACATATCATATCATATCACATACGGTCCGTAATGGGACCCGGCGGACAGAACGTGGTCGCCACTCCATCTGGGCGCCACAACACATCATACTTCGGAATATTGTATACCTCCGAACACATCATACTCCATATCACATCATATATCATATCACATCATACTTCGGAAAACACATCATACTTCGGAATCACATCATACTTCGTGAATAGCGTGCACGATAACATATCGGCTCCGGACTCCCAAGGAAGAGGTAATAACGTAATGCACGAGCGTAATCGTAGGAAATCATATGCAATGCCAAACATTCACAAAGACTCAATAGAGTAATCAAAACGGATTGTTGTTTATAAGCCAAAACAAATAGTCAAATCGACTTTCTTCCGAATATCACTCCTGAACATATTAAACCGAACTTCAGAAACCATAGTCACGTATCAAAATCATGTGCATAAAAATCCTTATTTCAGACTCAACCGATAAATAAGTAATCATACTCGGGGGTCGGAAAGATAGTCATATCAAATTCTTTCAAAAGCCATCAGAACTATACAGAAGAAAGTCGCGGGACCCACGGACGAGCGTCAACCCAATCCGGGCTCGCCTATGAAAATCATAGTCATTATACGTTATAGAATCATTTACGAGCATATTAGAGCCATCCGGTTCTGTCTGGGAAAGTTACGGACGTTCGTAGTTACAAATCTCTTTTGAAAACAAAACTTTTTATGCAACATTTGAAACCAATCATACAAAGACATATAAACCATAGCTTGGCCATATAAGGATGCCAACATTAAGAAGCAAATAAGCATCGAAAACATGCTCGGATTTTAAGAATAGAATTACCCCTAAGGCTCATAACATATCACAACTTACTTGCGTCTAGGACATGCCAAAAGGAAAGAAGGATAAGCTTCACATACCTCGTTGCTTCCTAAGCTAACTTGAACTTTAGTCTCGACTCCCACGATCTACAATACGTCATTAGGCACCGAACATTAGTCATAAGCATCGAGAAATTCAATTCCAAGCCATTACTTTATCTACGTAAATTCGAGCAAAGACTTCCCCGTAAATTCAACACCTTTAGAATTCAACTCGGCCAATTCTTCAACAACAATACCAACAACCATATAAACAACATCAATAAGCAATTCCAAACGCATTCTAACATTAATAATTCCTTTCTACATAATTCGACGACATTCATGCATATTCAATTCAACTTCATACATTCAAACTAATATCAACGATCGCATATTCAAATACCAATCCAAAACCATTCAAACACGATTCAAAAATATTTCCCACAATCCGCACAATATTTCAAACAATCCAATTAATGCTCTACTCCACCCGAAACCTCAAATTTCCATAAGAACCACAACAATACATTTCATTCCGCCAAATTCATAAACTATATCGACAACCACGTATTACAATATCATTCATGTAATTGTAAGAAACTATACTACCAATATACTAACTTCTACATTAACTCACAAACGGTCCCAACTTCAACATGTATCATCTAATACTTTCATTTTCATCACATAATCCACAACACAACAACCAAATTACACTAAATAAAATTTGTTCATTCCTTGCCAAACAATACAACCCATATTCGGCCACCACAACCAACCCATAACTTTCATGATTTTCATCCATTTTCACACACTACGACAACATCCAAGCATGTTAGATACAATTAATTTACCACTCCTACACAATACCACATACACACGGCCACACACCACACATACACGGCTATAACAACAACACCACATTTTCAGGAATTTCATTCGTTTCTACATCACATATTCCATAACAACAACAACTAAAATACTAAATAACATTAGTTCACTACTCCTACACCATACACACACACACACGGCCAACCTTCCCCATACATAATTTCATGGTTTCCTTCATTTCTACATATCACAACATGTACCAATCATCCATAAACACATAAAGAAGATTAAACCTAACCTTTTCTCTTCAACTTTTCCTCTCAGTAGGCTTACCAATTGCACAAACGGATGTTTTTCTTGCTCCAACAACTCCTCCATGTTGTTATGCACCTTCTAAGGAGTTGAAACACATGAATAAAATATTTTTTGGATCAATCCTCGGACCTCATTCGTTGAGCTATGGCCGAATGGCCTCCTTTAGTCTTTCTACAAGTTTCTTGAATTTTCTCTAAGCTTCTAAATGTTGGAAGATGATTAATTAGTCATCCTTATACACATATATATTTCATCCAGGTGGCCTATGGCCCACACCACACACATGGCCACATATGGCCATTTTCATGAATTATCAAGTTTCCAAAATTTCACTTCTAGCCCTAAATTCTCATGAAATGCTTAACTTTTCATAATTCACTTTAACCCCAAATTTTCCTTATTCCAAATTTACCCTTAACACTCCATACCAATGAAAAGATGAATATGCAACTTGTGCATTAACACAAAGTCAACAAAATCGGAAATTAAAAGTCTTGTCCATAACTTGTCGCAACCAACTTAAAATATTCCAACGTACAAAGTACGGGATATAACAATTAGAGTACATGAATGATTCATGAAGTGTTCAAGAACACGTTCTAGACATAAAAAACCCTAGTTTTTCTATAAAGGGGTCTATGAGTAGAATTAGATTAAATCTCTAATCTTTCTCATCTAAAACCATGGTAGTGTGATTGTAGAACCTTGGAAATTACGTATGAGCGGGATTTAAGGTATGTCTATATTTCAAAAATCGTTTTTTCAAGTATGTCTACTTTTGAAGTACGTTTATATTGTCAAAGCATGATTTGTATTTGAGAATCCTTCCTTGATTGTTTGAATAAGTTAAAACCCTAGTTTGGTGGCTGTTCTTTATTGAACTTGTTTTCGAACTAAAAGATAACAACAGATCAAGGTCATGCGCGTGTAGGGTCAAGCCCGCATCGAACCTTAAATGAATGAAACTCTTCCAATGAACACGTTTTGCCCGTTATGGGATGATTGAATTTTATTTCTAATAGAATGAAGTTTGAAGTGTGTTCTGAAATTGAATAAATGATTTGAACATGATTTCTAAATGGAATGTGACACGAAATACCTCTATTGTGAGAAGATGGTTTGAGAAGTGAATTGGGCTATAAGTCATGATTGATGATTCGGTTATATTCCCTGATTGTAATTGTTTGTGTTTGGGCCTGTATAGGAAAGCATTGCTAGTACAGCGGATGATTAGCCATTATGGATCCTAACGTATCGATACGATTATTGCTTTGTCAGTCTAGAGGACGACTGACCTCCGAGGCGTGTAGCCCGGTGCATCTATTGTTGTGCTAGTTTAGAGAACGATTAGCCTCCGTGGTTTTCTAGCTCGGAGTATCGATTGATTGATTTTCCATGTGAGTGGCTTGTTTCGTATCTTTGTTGCATGTGAGCGACTTGTGGAAACCTTGAGTTCGTAAATGAATCACACAGTGATGTGAACGTGTAACATAAGTGAAACTTGATGTATTCCTATATGTTGACTCTTATTGGTGATTTCCCTAGTTTACTGGCTTACTTATTCTCTGGAGTTCGAACTGTTTCTTTTGATATCGTTTTATTGAATTTACTACCTTACTTTGGTTTTATTAACTATTGCCCCTTAGACATTCACTGAGTACCCGCACTCGGTGCATACCATTGTTATTTTTGATGGTGTGTCAGGTAACGTAGAAGAGGTGTTCGTAATACGCCTACGACTTAGGAGAACTTGCTGCTTTCGAGACCATTCAGTGAGCCCACATGATTTTTAGTAGGGCACTATTCTATCTTTACTTTTCGTAATTTAGTTTTCGGGCTGCATCCCTATGAGTTAGACATTTATTCATTATCTTAGAAGCTCCATAGATAGCTGTCAGATTGTGGGTAGTGTGTTGGAGTCTCGTATGACTCGTTGAGGCATTTCACCGCGTTTATTAATTGAGTATTTGATTTGACTTTCGTTGAATTATCTCTAAGAATGGTTATCCTTTCATTTAATTATAAAGAGTTGTTTCATATTTGTTAAGATAGTTGTTTAACAGAAAAGATTAGATGTTCGTTGATTACAATAAGGTACTTCCGGTATTGTTCATAACATCGGACGCCTGTTACGTCCAGGGTCGGTTTTGAGGTATGAAGAGCTTGGTATTAGAGCCTAGGTTTAGAAGTGTCCTAGGAGCTGTCTGTGTCGGTGGAGCTGTGTCTAGTGGAGTCTTCCTTGTACAGCCTGATCACCTGTATAATCGAAAGACTACCAGGGCATTTATAGATATTTCTCATTCTAGTTTATTCTAGATTGTGCTATAGAGCTTGAACATTCTCTAGGATCATTCCTATGTGTTCGTTAATTCGTGCCTCATAGAAATGGCTTTAACTCATGCGGAAGCTACTAAGCAAGGGAATAATGGTTCTTCTAATTCATCATTTGGTGGACGAGCTGCTAGGATCACCAACCGCACCACTGCTGAGACTACTATTGGGGTTGAACACAACAATTGAAACCAAGCACCACCGCCAGCACCACCTGAATGCAATCCAGATACTTACCACCCTTGTCACAGCCCAACAATAACGTCGGGGTGCGGATCCGACACTTAGTGGTGGAGGAAGAATTAAGCACTTTTTGGGGCTGAATCCGCCCAAGTTCTTTGGTTCACGGGAAGACGATGATCCTCAATAATTTATGGATGAGACCTTGAGGCTTCAAGGGCATGAGTGCCCATGATTCTAAAGCCGTGAAGTTCATAGTCTATCAGATGAAAGATGTTGCTCATGCTTGGTTTGAACTATGGGAGGTAGAGCGGGGGTAGTAATGCTCCGACTCATACTTAGGCTGAGTTTGAAGAAGCATTTATGGGGTGATTCTTTTCTGACGAAGAGCGGTTTGCTATGGATACTAAGTTTGAGTAGCTTGATCAGGGTACTATATTTGTTCGTGAGTATAGTTTGAAGTTTAGTCGTCTAGAAAGGTATGCAATTTTTATGATTCCAACTGAAAAGCACAAGTTGAGCCTATTTGTGTGTGGTTTGGTACCACGTATTGAGTTAGCATGTGCTGTCACGCGGCTATGTCCCCTACTTGTATATTTTCATCCTTGGTTGGGTTCGCTGAATAACAAGAGAACTGTAAGGAGGAAGAGAGGTTAGAGAGGGAACAAAGTAAGAAGGCCCGATCTGCGGGTGGTTTTAGTGGTTTGTATAATGGAGGGCAATGAAAAGGGTATTCTGCACCTGCTCAATCTGGCGCTTATTCAAGTGTTAGTGTTTCGTCTGGTAGACAGGGTCAGAGAAACAATTATCAGAGTAGATTCTCACAGGGTAATAGCCTGCATTCATCCAGTTGGGAGGATCATATTTGTCACCATTGTGGAATAAGGGGTCACATCAAGATGAATTGTAGGAAGTGGCTTCGTGAAATAGCTAATTCTTCTGGCCAGAGAAATAATTCATCTGCTCCTGCTGCTGCTAACGATTCGCCTGCTGGTAGTGCTAATAACACTCCTAATGCTCGTGGTGGCGGGAATGGTAAAACGGTTGCTAACACTGCTAATGGGGGATAAGCCCGACTTAATGGTTTGACCCGTCGGGGAGGCGCACTGAAGCCTCAGATGCTATGATTACAGGTATTCTCACTATTTGCTCTTTTGACGCGTATTCACTGATTAATCCGGGTTCAAATCTCTCTTATGTTTGGGGTGGAGTCCGAACTATTGTTAGAACCCTTCTCTGTGGATACCCCTGCTGGTGTTCCCGTTATTGCTTCTAGAGTATATAGAAACTGTGTAGTTGTAATTAAAGGCCTCAAGACTATAGCGGAATTGTTCGAATTAGAGATTGTTGATTTTGATGTGATTATGGGGATGGACAGGCTGTCTGAGTGTTATGCAAATGTGGATTGCTGACATAAATTAGTTCATTTTGAATTTCCTAATGAACCAGTTATTGTGTGGAAAGGGGAAATCGCTAAGCCTCAAGGTGGGTTTATTTCTTATCTTAAGGCTCATAAAATGATCTCGAAGGGATGTACTTATCATCTGTGTTACACCGCAAAAATTTGGGTTGTCGGACTGTGAGTAGACTAGAGCAAGCATAAGGTTAGCATGGAGCTCTTATGACCATAAGAATTATATTTGGCACCTTAAAATTTTATGCGATAAGAATTTGGAGTTATATGAATTGGTGACACTAAGTTTAAAGTGAAGTATAAGTTGTGTTTGGGAAAGGTTCTGTAATTATCGAGCTAACGATTATTTAGTAAGGTCTTGAGAATGAGTTGTAAGGTTCTTTGAATTGTTAATGAAGTGTTAAACAAGTGTAAAGAAGGTTCCATAAGGATCGGAGATCAAATGAATCGACGAGAGCATTTTCGAAAAATGGTGAGTTATACGGCCAACTACACGGTCCGTAGAGTGGCCCGTATAACAATCACAGAATGGACCAGTCTCTGATGGACTTATACGGACCGTATAAAATTATACGGACCGTATAAGTGTCCATATAAAATCATTACGGGTCAGATTTTTGCAACTATAAATATAAGTTCCAAGTTCTTATTTTTCATTTTTCTCACTTTCTCCACACCTCTTGAAGCCTCTAGAATATTCTATACACCATACCAACACATATTGAAGAGAGATTAAAGATCCAACACCAATAATCAAGGGAAATCAAGTGAAAGAATGTTGACTAGGGTTGATAGAAGCCAAGAACCTCGTGGGTGGTGAGGTTGGGCTTTTCTCAAGTGGACTATTTTTATCCAAAGACCATTCGTATGTGATCAAAGGTGAGTTTCACATCTAAATTCATGTTACTAAGAATATTGAGTAGTTGAAAGACTTGGATTACGGAAGAAAGTAGAGTATGAAGTTCAAATATGGAAATAGTGGGATTCTTGAATGGTAACTTGACTTGAGTCATAGTTCTTGCCATACCATGAGTGTAATCTTGTTGTGGAATGACAGCAAATGATGTTAAGGAGTGTTATATGAGAATGAATATGAAGTTGTGTTGCAATTATGATTATGGGTGACTTTGAAAGGGAATGTTGGGAATTGAATAATATTTAACTTGATGAAGTTTATAGATTGTAATATCATGGGTGTTATTATTGATGTTTAGGAGTTGTTTATTATATGGAGAAGGTTGTTGAAACAAAGGAAACACTGCCCAATCTTCATTAGCCCTTAGTTGTTTTAGTTGAGGCCTAAGTATGTTTCCGGTTATCTAATCTTCGTATGAATTCTCTTGAATGTAGAATCTTCATCTTGGAAGGAGAACGCTAGTTGTTGAGGAGACGTGAAGGTATGTAAGGCTAGTCCCTTCTTTTCTAAGGCATGATTCCTATAACATGATTCCATCTATCTTTCTATGATTTTCTTACATTCCGAAAGTTACGAGTCCATGATTACTAAGAGCTTCTCATGATATAAAGCTAAGAGATATGTTATGAATATGATAATGATAATGATGAATCTATGTCCAAAGATTTTAAAGCTCACGATATGATGCTATTATGATGTTCATGATTTTTACACCTTGATGTTATTCACTGATAGTAGTCTCTCCTTATAATGCTAGTTCCTTCAAGGCGAGACATGACGATTATGATTATTCCATTATATAGTCGGAGGTTACCGACCTTACGTCACTCCGATAGAGTTACAGCTTTTACTTGAGCTCTTATGCATGCTTCATGTTAAGTAAATGATGATGATTACTGTCACACCCCGGTCTTACTAAGGTGTGATGGGCACCCGACCCCGAATTCGGAGCCGAGCGAACCCGCTGACTCTTATTATACATATGAACTTATGAATCATTAGAAAATGAATACATAGAATTTTTTTTTTCCATAAGTAAAATCGACATCATAAGACTCGTGACACGAAACATAATAACATATCGAGCCGCCGGAGCCGCTTACGAAAATCGACAACCCAATACCCACGACTCGTCCGCAAAGTCTCTAACTTCGAACAAAGCATCACAGATCTATGCTCGACTCGGGCACTCCGGGACGAGTGGAGCCTACCAACTCTGGCCGGAACATCCTATCATGCTAGATTCTCATCGGGTGTACCAAGGCGGCACGAAAACTGCAATACCGAAGAGAGGGGTCGCACGAGCAAAGCACCGAGTATGTAAGGCATGAAAAATAATACAAACAGGAACATAAGTATGAATACCATGGGATCATAGAACATGTGATGAGATAAGAGGATAACCTGTACATGTGAATGCCTTTTTGGCTGGATACCATGCATGCTTGTCTTTCCTTTGAAAACATTTCTTTTCCATATACATAGAAAATGGATCTTGTATCGCATCATGTTATATCATAGCATATCATATCATATCGTGTTATATCATATCAAGTCATAGTGTATCATATAGTATCATAGCACCGAGTGGTCCGCTCGCCCACACATTGCGCCGAAATACTCCGCCGCCCATAAATCCCGCGTCTCCGGCATCCCGCGTCCGGGATGAAAAACCGACTGACCAGGTGGCAATGAAACATGTTTCCCTTCCCATTCCCCATGTATCCCTTCCCCCCCCCCGTGTGTTTATACATATCTCATATACATATGTCATATAAGCATGCAGGAGAGCCCAAAGAAAAGTTGTGCATTCGTCGGAGTGACGTAAGGTCGGTAGCCCCCGATTACTTTATGGAATAATCATGGGCGCTTTGTCTCACTTTGAAGGAAAAATTATAAAGCGAGACTATCAATCAAGTATAACATCACGGGAGAACATAAAACAGGGACATATGTCACGACCCAACTAGGGGCCGTGACGAGTACCCGATACTTGTACCGAGCACCCCTTACCTATCATTTTACCCCTCTTAGCAAGTCGTATGAACGGTGCCGTATTTTTTTTTTTGATCGAACATTAACATTAACGACGTCATTATGAACATGGACTAGTTAGCTGCGCTATCGCTTCGTACAACGGCATTAAGATGCCAAAATACCACATATTTAACTGTACATGACTGACTATACATATCTGTCTACGAGCCTCTAGTCATAGTACACTTATACATAGAAAGGGCCGAGTACTATCGTGCCCGAAAGTATACACAAAAGAGTACCACGTAGCGAGGCCCGAACAACCGGAGCGCCGTCAAGTACGGCCGGTAGAGCTCCTAAGGATCAAATCCGCCCGTCCGCCGACCGCGCGGCATGAAACGCGTCCACAAGAAGGACGTCGATTACGAATAGTGTACCGAGTATGTAAGGCATGAATAGCAATCTGCGAAAACATAAATCATGTATAATGGCATAAAAGAATCACAACACAAGTCCTAGGATAGAAACATGGCTCCGTACATATAAATGCCCTTGCGTATGCCGTGCTTTCTTAGCTTTCCTTATTCATATATACATACATACATAAGATTAGAATATATCATATTGCCGGCGTCGGCAACCATCCATTTAACCATAAATATGCACATCCCGCGTCCGGCATCCCGCGTCCGGGACGTGATATCAAGTCATGTAATGCTAATCGATCGGTGGATATGCGTTTATAACGCTACGCCTTATCTCCATTTTCCCCGTAAATATATGCATATTTTATGTATAAATATCGGCGTCTATAGCGCCCTGGCTCTTCCATCATATACGTGTACTCATATCATATACATATATCAGCGTCTATAGCGCTCTGATTCTTTTTGTCACATGCACATACTTTTATCATATATATTTACCGGCGTCTATAGCGCTCTGATTCTGTTATCATATACATACACGTATGTCGGGCACACACATCGATCGGGGTCATAAGGCATAATTCCATGTATTTAGAATCCTTAGAATAGTCATTACCCACAATAGAATTGGGATATCCAGAAATAGTTTAGTATTCTCATATTTTCACTTTTGTGGCAAAGTATATCGTCTACATATCTAACGTAGGCATTTTGTTCATTTTCGACTCCATCGTTGTCGTTATAGGATCATATTCTTCACCTTAGTCAAGGAATCACCTTTGTCATGCTTATCATGGACATATGTTCTTTCTTAGCGTTATCGTTATCACGGTCATCATTGACATATTTACATATGCTACGTGTCATAGCATTATTTATAATGATTTAAGATAATCGGGTCCTCTTTACGCAAGCTCTAGGGTTTAGGAGGTCTTTCCAACATTTTGCACCCTTTCTAATTCAATTCTCTTGAAGGAAAGAAGGAAAACTTTAGGTGCGGATTCCAGAATAGAGAGTTGTCCCCGAGGCTCGTACCCAACTTATTATTTCTAAGACATGCCATAGAAGAAGGATTAAGCCTTACATATACCTCTTTCCGCTCCTTTTTCTATTCCAAATTCACGTCGCAATCTCGTCAAAATCTGCAAATTGGTCATGTTTACCAAAACCCTTATTAGGATTCTTGAGTTAGAATCTTAAGGAACACTTGGCTACCGAAATTTCGGCAAAGACTTCCTTTGTAAATATACCACCCCGAGAATCAACTCGGCTTATTTCATCAACACAAACCGAGAATATAAAACTCGGCCAAATCAACAACCATCAATGCCCAAAATCTTGACCACAAAATCAATAGGCTATTCATATTCATTTCAAAGCAATTCAATTCAATCAAAGTCAATCAAGTTCATAAGATGCTTCAATAACTTAAGCAACATACTTCTCATCCAAGACCTTTTTATCTCCAATAAAACAACAATAACATATACGTTTAGCAATCTTGTCTCTACAACACAAAGATCATACTAACATTACATCAACTCTTTCCATAATCTACAACCAACCCAACTTCACCCATAAACCATTAAATCCTTTCTTTACATCATTGAACTTACCATAATAACAACTACAATACTAAGTAAAATTAATTCACCACACCCTTCCACAATCTATAACTTTAGCCAACACACCCCATGTGTATACTTTTCATGAATTTCCATATTTCCTACACTTCACAATAACAACCAACACACAACACAACACAACACAACACGACACACACAACACACACACACACACGGCCTGCCCTTGTGGGTCACGGCCACACACCCACACACTACCTTCACATAAATTTCATCCCTTTCCATGCACCACAACATGCACAACATCCATAACATACAAAAAGAGGATGAATTCTTACCTTTTTACTTGAATTCTTCACTTGGCTTCAATTGGAAACTTGTCAAAGTTATTGTTTTCCTTGCTCCAAAGGACCTTCCACTATGTTAAGGACTCTTCAAGGGATTGCTTGGCTTTGAAGAACACATTGAGAACTCTCTTCTTCTTCTTTTTTTTTTCTTTTTTGCTCTCGGTTTTTTTTTTTTTTCAAGGGCCGAATGGCTCCTTTGTTCTCTCCTTCTCCTTCTTTCTTTTTGTTCTTTGGCTCTTGAAATTTCTAGAGACTTTATGATAAATATGAAGACTTAGTCTTCTTTTAAGCTTGCTCATTAAGCCTCTATGTGGGCTTAAGCCCACACCAATTGGATGACCAACTTGGCCCAAAGGTTCATAAATTTCCAAGCCCAATCTTTTTCCCTTGCAACTTATGAAAAATAATTTTTTTCCAAAATTCCAAATTTACCCTTCGTCTTCCTCCATAATTCCACGAAACGTATTGCGAATTTTCCTTTATGCCCTTGACCTTGCTTAATAATTCCGCTTCTAAATGCTTCATAAGCCATTCATATGCTTAGCAAAATAAAAATAGGGCCTTGCTTGTCGTCCTCCCGCAAGTACCTTGGATTATCCGAACGCCCAAAAAAATGCGGGATGTAACAACATAACATATCATTTCATATATTTTTGAAACCTTTAAAATAGTCATTATCCAGAAATGGCTTGGCATCTCGTATCGTCGTGTTCATGGTAAGAACATATCCTTGACATATTCGTCCTAGTCATTTTATCATATCAAGCATCATCATTATCATCATAAAATCATAGTCGTTGTTTTGGTCATAAAAATTTTCAAAAATCGTAAAACTTGGATTTTGGAGAAAATGAATATTGTGGAAAACATTCATAAACTTTTAGGAAGGAAATCATGCTTTGAAATCATAACTTCTAACTTATGAAAATACGGACGTTATGGGAGCATCGATAAAATTACATCGTATGATTCATGCCATAGGAAGAAGGGCTTAGCCTTAACATACCTGCGCCGCGCCTTATTAGCTACACTTATTTGTCCGAACTTGTGCCGCTAGTCTACATTCATGAAAATTGATGCAACCATTAGATTCATTATTAAGCACACTTGTCTTGATTTTTTTTTTCAAATGAGTTCACTTATGATCTACCGAAATTTCGGCAGCATCTCCCCTGTAAATACACCATCCCCGAGAGTCTTACTCGGCCCAGATCATCAACAACAATCCGGGAATTCAACCCGGCCAAACTATCAACAATACCAACAATTATTCTAGCAACACTTCAACATTCAATTCTATTCAATTCAATTCACATGACTTTCAAAACGATTAAATCGACATACTACTTCATTCAACACCTTTCAAATACACAAGAACAATAACAACTTAATTCTTTCTTTCAAATTCAATCTCAACAACCAACTTACAATCTTCCAACACATGTCTCATTTCCAAATTCATGAATTATATTTACAACCCATGCATTGGTGAATTTATTCTTACAAATATAAGAACTACACTAACATCACACTAACTTCTTCGATGATGCACAAACAACTCCAATTCATCTCAAACTGCTAAACCTCCATTCTACGTCACATAATTCATAACGATCACAACTAAAATATGAAGTAAAATTATCTTCTCATACACAACTAGGGAAGCCCCTATACATGCATATTCCATAAACTTCATTCATTTCATAACATTATAACAACAAGCAACACACTACATAAAATTAATGCATTACTCCTACATCACACTACTCCATTCGGCCACACCACACACATGCATATTTCATGAGTTCCATTCTTTTGCTACATACTACAATATTCACAAATCATCTATAACACATAGAAAAGGGAATTAAACCTTACCTTCCTCCACTTGTCTTCTCACTTGGCTAGAGTTCCCAACTTACACAACCAATGATTTTCTTATTCCAACAACCACTCCATGTTATAGAGGACCTTCCATTTGGTTAGAAAGGCTAGAAGAAATTAATTTTTCTTGGACATCTTCTTGCTTCCAAAATTTGGCCACCATGGCCGAATATTTTTTCTTCTTTCTCTTACTCTTGTTCTTTTTTTTTTTTCAAGTCTTTCTCAAGTTAAAATGATGACCAACCCACATATATATATATATATACTTGGCTCCAATGGTAAGTGGACTCTTGTCCTCTTCTTGAAGTTTCCTTAATTACAATAAAAGATGACTTATTTTTTTTGTCATCTTTCTTTCCTTTATTTTTTTCTTCTTTTAAATTCGGCCAACATGGCCCTTTCATGAAGCTTCTTGAATCCTTTGCGAAATTACCATTTTGCCCCTAGTCTTTTCAATATTGCCATGAACCCTTTTTGTGAGTTTCCCTTTTCGCCCTTAACCTTTCTCAATATTTCCATACTAATAAGGTTCATAAATAATATTCACAACCCATTTGTATATTAAAATAATTTTGGAAATAGTCTTGCCCTCGACATTCCTCGTCTATCTCGAAATATTCGGACGTACAAAGTACGGGCTATAACATCCTCCCCCCCTTTAGAACATTTGTCCTCGAATGTTTAACTGACCTTATGGGGCGTCATAATATTTCGGGAGGGTCCCTTTTATAGCTGCTCTTTCCTTTATGCCTGTTTCTTATCCTTTACCTTATTCTCCTTATAATCAAATTCCTCGGTTTTTACACGAATTCTTAATCCGTGTCATGGATTTCCTTTTGCCAATATGTCGAAGTATCCCTCGTACTTCCATATGCTTTTCCGACTTTTTGGACTGTGTTGCGATTCCTCTTTAAGTCCAATATAATATGTTCTCCCCCCTTTTAAGGGGTTCCTTACATGCCAACAGTCCTTTTATAAAGTCTTCGTCTATACCTTATTCCTTGTCTACCTTCCCAACTCTGTGTCTAACATATCGGAAACTCCTAATCCTAAGTTTTTCTTTTACTTTCTGCCTATGTCATCATTTTTTCCCCATTTCCATACCCTTTCGTTCACTATTCGTCCTTCCGCTTGCTTAACTCACTTACTCATAATTCCTCTTTAACTGCGCGTCTGTGCTGTAGCTGTACGTTCATATTTCGCAAGTGTTCCGCTACCCTTGTTCTTAGCACAGAATCCTTACAATTTTCGCTCTCCCTTCATCCTTATTCATCGGGTCTTTAACTATACTTGTGATGCTATAGCCGAGCGGTCTCTTATGCACACTCCCTCCATTTATTCTATTTCCGCTAAGATCAAATCCTTCAGACTTCACATGAATTCTTATTCCACACCTTCAACTTCCACTCGACAATGTCGACCCATTACCTTTATATACCGAAGTCTTACAACACCGCCACTAAACTTAGTCATTCCTTTTCTTACTTCACATTTTCCTTGTCACGGTTACTATTCTTTTAGCCTCACTTATCGCAATTAGTTGTCGAATCCCATACATTCCTCTCCTGTCTTCTTTTACCACACTCTGTCCCCTTTTCACATACTTATTTCGAGTCCTTTCCCCAATAGCCTCATGTTTTGCCAGTAGTTTTTCTCGGGAGCTTCACTTACTGAGGTTCCTTACCTTTCTCTTTCTTCCGTCACTTTGATCTCTTCATTTTCCATCTACTCACTCTCTTTCTTTTCCAAATATCGTTATACTAGAATTTCCAATCTCAACCTATAGTGAAATAATAACAGCTTACTTTGCAACACTTGTACCATTTATTCTTGCGGTTACTCGATCTTCGGTACCCTTGCTCGGTTGATGCCTTTCGTACCGTAACTTCGGTGGCTGGGATTCAGATGTCCACTGATACAATCATATATGGGATATCCTACACCTTCATATATACATATATATAATCACTATCAACTAACCCACAAATTACTTCCAAACACTGTTCAAGCCTATCCTATTTCTAGGGCTATAATGCACTTCCTGTCTCTTCACCGAGCAAGTCTGCCTCGTCCTGCGCGTCCTCTTATGTTCTCCAACCATTCCATATGCTCTAGTTTCCCTTGGGCTACCCTAACTTCTCATTTGTCTCTTAGGTCTGAATATATCGAATTTCTCGCATTCTTCCCAGAGGGTCACCCATCCTGAAATTGCTCCCACCTGAGCACGCTTAACCTCCAAACTTTGGTAGAATCCGGTGCCTTAATGCTGATATAATCGCGTCCACTGCCTCGTATGACCTTTGTTACATATTCTAGAGCAAGTTGAAGTCTTACAGATTCCGAAACATTTTCGTAACACGTCCTTTCTTTTGTAATTACTATTTTACCCTTTTCGATCCTCAACGTCCACTTTTTCACTTATATGTGTAACCACTTCCCGTACTGGGCTTCCAGATTCCCGAGGGTAGTGATCACACCTTTATCGCCATGCCAAATCCATAACCTTTCTGAAATGTCGCACCTCGCTTACTGCCTGTTTATCGTATTTCCTTTTCGCGCTTCTTCCTGTTAGACAAATCCATTCTGGCAGGATCTCCTTTACCATGCCTACTATTTTAAATTTGTGCGTCACAGATATCGATAACACCTCGCAGAACATACGGCCTTATGACACATTCCAGTCATCCAGTGCTTCCAATTTCAGGTGACAGAATAATTACGTTAAGATTTACCTCTATGACCTTCCATAGCGTCACTCGCTTTCTTCCATCGTACGTCTGGCTTATATAGGAAAATCTTATTTCTTATGACTTGGCTCTATCGCACGATCACAGGACAGAAAGAAGGTCAACAATTCCTAGATGCCCCGCGACCTCCCCGTTTATAAATGTGGCCGGCTTCACACCCATAAACAGGACTCTGCCGGACACGAATTTGCAGACAACCCTTAGACCGACCTGCTCTAATACCACTTTGTCACACCCCGGTCTTACTAGGGTGTGATGGGCACCCGACCCCGTATTCGGAGCCGAGCGAACCCGCTGAATCTTATTATACATATGAACTTATGAATCAGTTACAAATGAATACATAGAATTTTTTTTCCATAAGTAAAATCTGACATCATATAAGACTCGTGACACGAAACATAATAACATACTTGTTTGGAGCCGCTTACTGCATCGACAACCCAATACCCACGACTGTCCGGAAATTCTTTAACTTCGAACAAAGCATCACAGCATCTATACTCTGACTCGGCAGCACTCGGGACGAGTGGAGCCTACCAACTCTGCTGGAACATCCTCTATGCTAGATTCAGCTCATCTGGGTGTACCTGCGCGGCATGAAACGCAAGCCCCCCGAAGAAGAGGGGTCAGTACGAGCAGTGTACTGAGTATGTAAGGCATGAAAAATAATACAAACAGGAACATAAGTATGAATACCATGGGATCATAGAACATGTGATGAGATAAGAGGATAACCTGTACATGTGAATGCCTTTTTGGCTGGATACCATGCATGCTTGTCTTTCCTTTGAAAACATTTCTTTTCCATATACATAGAAAATGGATCTTATATCGCATCATGTTATATCATAGCATATCATATCATATCATATTGTGTTATATCATATCAAGTCATAGTGTATCATATAGTATCATAGCACCGAACAGGCGTCGACTCGCCCACATTGCGCCGAAATATAAACTCGCCCATAAATCCCGCGTCCGGGATGAAAAACCAGCTGACCAGGTGGCAATGAAACATGTTTCCCTTCCCATTCCCCATGTATCCCTTCCCCCACCCCATGTGCATATACATATGTCATATAAGCATGCAGGAGAGCCCAAAGAAAAGTCGTGCATTCGTCGGAGTGACGTAAGGTCGGTAGCCCCCGATTACTTTATGGAATAATCAGCGGGCGCTTTGTCTCACTTTGAAGGAACAATTATAAAGCGAGACTATCAATCAAGGATAACATCACGGGAGAACATAAAACAGGGACATAACATATCATTTCATATATTTTTGAAACCTTTAAAATAGTCATTATCCAGAGATGGCTTGGCATCTCGTATCGTCGTGTTCATGGCAAGAACATATCCTTGACATATTCGTCCTAGTCATTTTCTCATATCTAGCATCATCATTATCATCATAAAATCATAGTCGTTGTTTTGGTCATAAAAACTTTCAAAAATCGTAAAACTTGGATTTTGGAGAAAATGAGTATTGTGGAAAACATTCATAAACCTTTAGGAAGGAAATCATGCTTTGAAATCATAACTTATAACTTATGAAAATACGGACGTTATGGGAGCATCGATAAAATTACATCGTATGATTCATGCCATAGGAAGAAGGGCTTAGCCTTAACATACCTGCGCCGCGCCTTATTAGCTACACTTCTTTGTCCGAACTTGTACCGCTAGTCTACATTCAAGAAAATTGATGCAACCATTAGATTCATTATTAAGCACACTTGTCTTGATTTTTTTTTTCAAATGAATTCACTTATGATCTGCCGAAATTTCGGCAACATCTCCCCTGTAAATACACCATCCCCGAGAGTCTTACTCGGCCCAAATCATCAACAACAATCCGGGAATTCAACCCGGCCAAACTATCAACAATACCAACAATTATTCTAGCAACACTTCAACATTCAATTCAATTCAATTCAATTCAATTCAATTCAATTCAATTCAATTCACGTGACTTTCAAAACGATTCAATCGACATACTACTTCATTCAACACCTTTCAAATACACAAGAACAATAACAACTTAATTCTTTCTTTCAAATTCAATCTCAACAACCAGCTTACAATCTTCCAACACATGTCTCATTTCCAAATTCATGAATTATATTTACAACCCATACATTGGTGAATTTATTCTTACAAATATAAGAACTACACTAACATCACACTAACTTCTTCGATGATGCACAAACAACTCCAATTCATCTCAAACTCGCTAAACCTCCATTCTACGTCACATAATTCATAACGATCACAACTAAAATATGAAGTAAAATTATCTTCTCATACACAACTAGGGCAGCCCCTATACATGCATATTCCATAAACTCCATTCATTTCATAACATTATAACAACAAGCAACACACTACATAAAATTAATGCATTACTCCTACATCACTACTCCATTCGGCCACACCACACACATGCATATTTCATGAGTTCCATTCTTTTCTACATACTACAATATTCACAAATCATCTATAACACATAGAAAAGGGAATTAAACCTTACCTTCCTCCACTTGTCTTCTCACTTGGCTAGAGTTTCCAACTTACAGAACCAATGCTTTTCTTATTCCAACAACCACTCCATGTTATAGAGGACCTTCCATTTGGTTAGAGAGGCTAGAAGAAATTAATTTTTCTTGGACATCTTCTTGCTTCCAAAATTTGGCCACCATGGCCGAATATTTTGTCTTCTTTCTCCTACTCTTTTTTTTTTTTTTTTTTTCAAGTCTTTCTCAAGTTAAAATGATGACCAACCCACATATATATATATACTTGGCTCCAATGCTAAGTGGACTCTTGTCCTCTTCTTGAAGTTTCCTTAATTACAATAAAAGATGACTTATTTTTTTTGTCATCTTTCTTTCCTTCTTTTTTTTTTCTTCTTTTAAATTCGGCCAACATGGCCCTTTCATGAAGCTTCTTGAATCCTTTGCGAAATTACCATTTTGCCCCTAGTCTTTCGATATTGCCATGAACCCTTTTTGTGAGTTTCCCTTTTCGCCCTCAACCTTTCTCAATATTTCCATACTAATAAGGTTCATAAATAATATTCACAACCCATTTGTATATTAAAATAATTTTGGAAATAGTCTTGCCCTCGACATTCCTTGACTATCTCGAAATATTCGGACGTACAAAGTACGGGCTATAACAATTACACCATGTCTATATGGCATGGGCAGCACCGCTAAGGCGGGCGGATTATGGATGATGATGACGGCACCACTTGTAGGCGGCGTGAGATGATTCCCTGGACGTGGGAGGCCGGACACGGGCTAATGATGTTATTGATTCAAACAGTTATGTACGTATGTGCGATTTGTTTTAAAGGTAAAAATGAGCATGCATGATTCCGCCTCAAGAGGCAAGCAGTTACAGTTATCCTTTCTTCTCATGCGATGCTTATAGTTATCCTTTCTTCTTGTGCTTTCTATACTTCCTTATTATGTTATCATATATGCCTTACATACTCAGTACATTGTCGTACTGACATCCTTTCGTTTATGGACGCTGTGTTTATGCCCACAGGTAGACAGGGAGACGGCCCGGACACTTAGAAGCCTTACCAGCAGCTGTACAGGAGCACTCCACAACTCTAGAGTCATTGCTTATTGGTACATTCTTTTGTGTACATACTGAGGGCATGGCGCGGTCCTGTCCCATCCTAATGTTCAGCACTCCAGTTAGAGGCTCGTAGATACATATGTGTGGGTAGTAGATGTAATATGGTCTCATCAGTGTATATTCTGTATAGCATTTTCGTAGCCTTGTTGGCCTACACATATTTATATGTATAATTTGGGAGATGTTGGTAATCATTTCATAGGAAGTTTACTTTGAGAATTATATTTTGTGAGATGAGTATGATAGCTAGTAGGGTATTCGGTGCTCGGTAGTCAGCTCCAGGTACCCGTCATAGCCCCCTAATCGGGTCGAGACAAAAGTGGTATCAGAGCGGTTCCGTCCTAGGGTGTGTCTACGAGCCATGTCTAGTAGAGTCTTGTTTATGGGTGTGAAGCATGCCACACTTATAAACAGGAGGCTGTGGGGCATTTAGGAATGATGACCGTCTTTCTTCTTCATAGATCGTGCGATAGAGCTATATTATAAGAATTTCTTTTTCCCTAACCGTGCGTTATGTTTTCAGCAAAGTTGATGAAAGGAAAAGCTACAGCATCCCTGAAGGGCAAGATAGTGGTTGAAGAGAGGACTGAACGGGAGCGTCTATGGATATGGAGGAGGGCCAACCCCAGAGTAAGGCCCTATTTCGATTTTCCCATACTTCGCCCACTTTAGAGGAGCAAAGGGGAGTCTCAACCTTAGCCCCAGCACCCCCAGTCCATCCACCAGATACCTCAAGGCAGGAGATGAGGCAGGCCATCCCTTTGCTGACCCAGTTAGTAGCCGCTCAAGTTCAGCGATAGGGTATAGGCCATGGTGACAGAAGTTGGAGGAAGAGGGTCTAGTCTCCAGGGTTTGATCATGAGTCTAGAGGTGCCCCGAGGCAGCAATTATCTAGGCATTCTACTCGTTCAATAGCTAGTGCGCCTCCACAGCTTCCTGGACCCAGGGTTAATAGATCTGCTTGCTTAGGGAAAGATCAGAGTTTTAGAGTTTCTAGTTCCCAGAATAGGGGTGATTCAAGCTAGACGAGATTACCCATACCATGATGTACTCATTGTGGTAGACTACATTTCAGACCGTGCCGCTTGTGTTTGAATGTTTGTTATGCTTGCGCTCGGCCAGGCCATTTCAAGCGCGATTGTCCATCGCTACGTGGTAAAGATAAGGTTCGGCCTATGGGATTAGTAGTTGGTTTTTCATTATCGGTACGCCTTCCGAGGCAAAGCTTGCAGACACTGACAGGCTATAGCAGAGGTAGAGGAGGAGTATCCAGTTCGAGTGGTCGTCAACACCGTCCTTATGCACTAACGGGACCACAGGATCTTGAGTTCTCCCCTGATGCTATCATAGGTATATTATCGGTGTCCTCTTATGACACATATCCATTGATTGATTCGGGGTTTACTTCATTACATATACTGCTCCTGATGTTGCCGACTGTATTGGGGTGAAACCTGAGCCAATTAAACATTTTGAGGTGTCTATACATTGTGACCCGTGATAGCCGAATTATGATTTATGAGTAAACAAACCTTCATGAAGTGAGAGCCGATTGACATAATATGTACAATGGAATTCTAGAAGGTGTGTGCGGTACAACTTATGAGACAAGCCCTATTACTTATATTCTTTTATAGTAGTCACCTTGTCTTTGTTAGGCCGTATATTATATGTGTTTCTATATATGGCCTTTTAAGGCATGGGATGTTTTTTCTGGGCTGTGTGCAGGTTTGGGATTGTTATGTTTATAAAGAAAACTCTGCCAAAATTCTTCCAGGAATCTAAAGGAAGTTGTGGGAACGGTAGGCAGGATTGTTGTGAGAAGCAAGAAAAAGGGCCTAGCAATTAGTGATTAAGGACGGAGTTAGTAGTTAAATGTGGGATAAACATAGTAAGTACGTATTAAGCTGGGGGAATAATGAATAGGTTAGGATGGAATAAGGAACATGAGAAGGGGAAAGTGATGCGCTTGGAATAGAAAGAAGTTTTATACAATAAGGAGAATTAAAGGGATAAGCACTCTAGGAGAAGTTGTAAGTTAGAAAATTTGGCAAACCCTCTTCGTTTTGGGGAACGTTAAGTCATGAGATGAACTTGATGTATCCGTACAAGCCGATGCATGATACGCCGAATCAAATTGTTAAGCTAGGTTTCACCTGATGATTATAGTGGGAGGAAAACTTTCATATCACTATAAGCCAGCCTTATTGACCTCGGTGAGACCTCGAGGAAAGAGGTTAAAAGAGATGTGTTCACAAAAGCTCCTTGCCTGGAAATTGGGTAACCTTATGACCGCCGTTGTGTTCTGTGTTATACTTCAGGTTATATATTCAAAAATTTACTCGAACGATTATATGACCGGGATTGTTACTACAGATACGAGGGAAAGCGAAATCAAGATAAGGTTGATCAACGACACAAAAGGAACGATAGGTGATGAATATTCGGTATGTGTTGGAAGCAAAGAAGGAAAGACATAAGTGGGGCAAATAGAAGCAAGGTCTACTAGAGCAGTAACCCGATAAGCAAAGGGCGAAAAAGAATTAAACCCTGTAGATCTTTTAACACTAAGTGGGAAAGTTAATAGGTGACGGGAAGCGATTGAAATTTTGCGTCAGGCTGTGAGAATGGTGTGGCTAATTAAACTATGACGAGGAATATGGGATCTTTTGTTGAGTAAGGTATCTTATGCATAAAGAGCGAGTTTACACGACATCTATACAAAGAATTCTAAAAAGACCATGTGTTACCCCGTTACGAATGTGTTGCGATAACAGAGTATAATACTCCTATAGTTGTGTGAAATGATCGGAGAAGAGTGTAGAGGGATTGACGTTGAACCTTAAGTTATAGTTCTATCAAAAGATGGTGCCCTGAGAGAAAAGAGAAGAAAGGAAAGAGAAGCCAATGGTACTCTGAAATAGGTTTAGGGTTATTGTCCTATGAATGAAATCATTTGAGGAAAGGATTAGGGTTAAGACGAAAGAAGGAACAAGGTTTTCTTGTGAATGATCAATGGACTGACTTTATACGTATGTCAGGAAAGCAACAAATGGAATTGCATCCTCGGTGGGTTACACGGTGAAGGTCCCAGGGAGCGGTTATTGAGGAAATGTGAGCCAAGAGAAAGTGAGCTTGGGTATGATTTGGCATACGGAGTATAGAGCGGTTATGAGCTACATCGATGGAAATGGTGAACATATAGGACGGTCTATAGGTATTGATAGAAGTAATGAAAGGAACATTGAGGTGAGGACAATTCCATTATGGTTTAACAGCCATGGCAACAAAACGGTAACCAAAGAGACTATCAAAGAAGTAGTCTTCGATTTTTCGAGGCGACGTGGCCGCCGGAGGCATAAGAATGAGAAAATACAAGATATAGGCCGTAGAATGGAAGACGGGCGGAGAATTCAACAAGGCAGTTGTATAACAATAAGGTGGGTTATGAGGTAGATTAAAAGGATGGGCATATGACAGAAGAGCGGTATTAGCCTCAAGAAGATACATCACGAGAGCATTGCGGCTTCAGTTCAAGCGTAAGATAGACAAGGGTAAAATGGTATTTCCATACAATAAGAGCTCATGCGAATGATTTCATAGTGAGGAGATACAGGTGATGAAAGTAAGATTTGGATTAGATGGAGAAGTGAATGATGGACTAAGATGGGAAGTCAAGTGTAATAGCCACCACAAGCAAGACACATGGATGCGAAGTTCCAATGTCGCATAATGATTGGGGAAGCATTGTACAGGGAAAGACTTGAAGGCAAAAATAATTGACTCAGAATTTGGTAATGCCTTTGCTAGCGGAAGGACGCGGAGTTAACAATAGAAGAGGATTGAAATGGAAATGAACTAGTTGAAGGCATGTGAATACTTGACGGTAGCGACCTACAATGAAAAGGAATAAGTGGGTGTGATCGTTTAAGAGAGAAAGTGTACGGGTGATACGGGAATTTCAAGCTTAGAGTACTCAAACACGGAGAAATTAAGGCCGCATTATGAATTAAATGCAGTATAATGGATTTAAATGAGAAACTGAAAGCGAGAGGTGGTGGTGAAGAAAATAATAAAGGGTAAACTTTTGTAAGACAATTTCGTGATACTAATCAAGAGTGAGGATGAATCTAGAGCTGATATGGGTGTTGTAATTGTAAAGAATCATATGATCTATCTATGAAATTTGTCAAATTAAAATGCTTGATTCTCTACCGGTGCCTGAAGATCGATACATTTCGAGGGATCTAGGAAAGATAGATCATTTTAGTAAATCTCCATTTTTGGAATAGATAAGCCGATAGAGCTCATTTTCTAGCTTCCCAAGGTATGCTAAAACACGTACATTAGACCTTTAAGAAAGGTGAAAGGACCTGTTAAGATGGCTTGAAATTTATATATACAGGTGGACACATAAAGCTTGCAAGAATGAGAGGGTATTAAATCATTGGAGTGTGGAAATTTCATTTTGAAGAGATTTGGGAAGATTATTAAAAGATTCTATGAGAATCTCTTGTTGCCCTCTCAAATGGTTTGGGAGTAGTGAAGGAAGAACTAAAAATATAAGCTCTATGAAGGTATTATGAAGGGACGAGGAAGTAAAAGAGGTGCATTGGGAAGCATAAGAAGATATGAAGTCCAAATACTTTTGTCACACCCCACCCTTAGTAAGGCGTGATTGGCACCTGGCACCTTACAGGAACCGAGCGAACCAACTTATAACTTACATCCTTCATGTCTCAAATGGAAACAATAAGATCAAGAGGCTAAATATGAACATAATATCATGCATAAATATATGTACAAAGGACCCATGATGCCGACATTACTATTGTCACACTATGACTAATTTGTACACGAGAACCGGCTCCGCAAAAAGCCTCTATGAACATGGACCGAAGTATACAAGTCGGGACGGGGCTCCCGACGTTTTTTAACACAATTCATATGTATATGTATAGACTCAGACTCGACAATACTCCAGGAAGAAGTGGAGCTCACCAATCAACACTGGTACCTGAAGGCATCCTACGATGAAAGATCCTCATCTCATCTATCTACACCTGCGGGCATGAACGCAGCGTCCACAAGAAGGGACGTCAATACGAGAAATGTACTGAGTATGTAAGGCATGAATAGTAGTGTAATATCAGAATGAAGATAACATAAGATAAAGTAAGTAATTATACGTCGTCCTTTTCTTAAGATCTCTATCATGTAAACTACTCGTCTTCAGGAAAAACATTTCATACACATCCATACACAACATACATACACTTACTATACATACATCTGTCATATCCGTACCCGGCCCTTTCGGGACTCGGTGTCATCCGTACCCGACCCTTTCGGGACTCGGTGTGATCCGTATCCGGCCCTTTTGGGACTCGATATTATCCGTACCCTGCCCTTTCGGGACTCGGTGTGATCCGTACCCGGCTCTTTCGGGACTCGGTGTGATACCGCCCTACTTTCGGGGACTCGGTGTGATCCGTACCCGGCCCTTTCGGGACTCGGTGTTATACGCTCGGCCCTTGCGGGACTCGATGTTATCGTGCTAAGGCCTTGCGGGACTCGATGTTATCCGTACTCGACCCCGCGGGACTCGATGTTATGCCCAATCGATCATGCCGGATGCAATGCATACATACATACATACATACATATACATAAAAATACATAACTGAAATCAACATCATCATTACCATTATCATTATCACTATATCCTCCTTAGAAGATCAATTATCTTAAGGTGAAGTCGACGATGTCATGGGAGTCTCGAGAATCATGAACTTAGATAACATTGAAAATAGAATCATCATTGCTATATCTCACCTCGATAGAACAAGTATTATGAGGTGAGATCAATCACAAAGAATAGTCTCAAGATCATGAATAAGCTCAATAATATCGTAAGGATCATGAGATTCATAGGCTTCTAGCATTTGTGGAAGCAAGGATATTATAGATATGGCACAAAGGTTTTATTACACCCCAAGTTTCGGTACATTGAGATTTATTAGGAGTTAGCTAGTTAACTATAGACACTGGAGTTATTGCCGAAGGGATGCAAGATCATTGATGCTCGTTTTGCAATACAAGAGTCCGAGTTCGTGTAATAGGTTATGGAAGGAAAGTTAAGGACAAGGCCATTTTTCGGTTTTGATTTAATGCGCAAGTCGCTTATAAATATTATTGGCATGGAATATTAAGGGCAAACTTGGAATTCGAAAACTATTATATTTCAAGGATTAAGTGTACATGTGGACAAGATGACTAGGCAAGTAATAAAATTGGTCATCTTTATGACTTAAGAAATTCTAGAAATTTGGAGAAAAAGAAAGAAAAAAAAAAGAGTAAGGGGAGCCATGTGGCCGGCCACCTTGGTGTGGGCCATGGCCACATGGTTGGCTACTAATTGAAATAAAAGATGACCAAGTCATCTCATTTCATCATCTTCATCACTTGCCAACTTCAAGAAAATTAGAGAGAAAACTACAAGGCCATTCGGCCAAGAACATGAAAATTTGAG
>NW_026725812.1:0-51732 GCF_029784015.1 Lycium ferocissimum
CATTTTGGCCATGGAAATTATTATGAGTGGTACTCAAATTCGACATCGTATCCTACTCCAAGGAGTACAATGAATCA
The DNA here is from genome assembly GCF_029784015.1 of Lycium ferocissimum. Taxonomy (NCBI): domain Eukaryota; kingdom Viridiplantae; phylum Streptophyta; class Magnoliopsida; order Solanales; family Solanaceae; genus Lycium; species Lycium ferocissimum. The sequence goes on from NW_026725812.1 coordinate 78, forward strand.
TTACTCTTATCCTAATCCGAGGCTACCATGTTCTCAAGGTGGTTATGTTATGGAAGGTAGGGGAAGAGTGACAATAGGTGAAGCAATGGCAGATGAGGGCCTCAAGCCGAGGAATGAACCCAGATAAAAAAGCACAAGCGGTGGTTTCAAGGAGATAAGAGAAGACTTCAAGTGCATAGGAGATAATATAAAAGGGGCAAAAGAAAACCTCAAGGAAATGACGGAGCTACTTCTCTAAGTGCAAGAACAAGTCCACAAGGCACAACAAATTGTGAGAGAAAAGATTGAGAGGAGTAAGGGAGCGAAAAGTGACAACTCTAGAGAGGAAAAAGGAGAGGATGTGAGGAGTGATGTGAGAGAGTTGTCACAAACTCTATTGCAACAGAACTTTCCTTTCTTTTCTAGTGGTCTTGATGATAGTGCAAGTATTCTCGAGAGCAAGCCAGATGATGAACCTCAACCTTTGAAGGTTCTTAAGGTAGTTGAGAGCTCCCCGGAGGAGCAAACAAGCTCCAAATATGAAACCCGAGGCAAAGAAGATGAATGCGAACTTCAAGGTACAATAGCTAATCTTAACTCTCTAAATGATGTGAATGAACATATTGTTGAAGTGAGTATAAATGATAGCTTTTCCCTAAATGAGCTTAAGAATCTCTGCCTTATGATATGCCTAGTGCTATAATGACAATTGACAATGTAGTTGAAATGGATGTTCCAACACTGGTTGATCCTGTTGATGACTATCTTGACTCTTCTTTTGAGTTCAAGTTGTGTCCACCTAGTGTTGATCCTCTTGATTTGCATGTTAGTACATTGTCATGTGAGATGTTAGGACACCCACTAGTTGATCCTAGCTATGATCGAATTGCTTCTTCTAGCAAGATCAATTTGCGTCCAACTAGTGTGGTTGCTTGTGTTGATCAATTTGTTTGCTATGAAAATCCACTATTTGAGGAACCTTTTGATGTGATTAATGACCCTAAATTTAGTGATGGTGTTGGTATAATTGATCATGTGAATAGTCATGTACCTAATGGGAAGTTTGGTAATGTTGCAAATGTAGTGTCCTTTGGAGACTACAAGGTATTTAGTAACCCATTATGGAATGATGACACTCTTTCCCATGACGGAGATCTTCCTTTGAGGAATTGTGATCCATTTGTGGAGAAGGAAAGTGTTACAAAGGAAGGTGATTCTTGTCTAGAAACTGAAAATTCTCCCTTTCATGTTCAACTTCCTAATAGCCTATTGAATGATCTTATTCTTGAACCTAATAGTGAGGCTATATTGGGGGATGACATAGATGAGGAAGTTGTCTTAAGTGATACCTTTCTTTATTACTTATTTGCATATGATGACATTCTTGAGCCTATGGAGAATGCATCTTATGTGGGAGAAAGCTCTTATGATCTAGCCGATTGTGTTCTTGACCATACTAAGTGGATGTTCTTCCCATTTGATCCGGGTGACACCTTGTGTAATTTGAGAGTACTATCTTGGGAGAGTCCTTGTTTGAAAAATGAGAGTGTCCTTGTTTGGACATTGTGCTACATGTCAAATGGAACTAATGTTGAGTTACATACTTCATATTTTGCATCCACTGGTTTTATTACTTCATCCTTATGTCATGAACCTTGGAGGGATTAACTTCTTGATACCTCATGTATGCCCATGTTATTCATGATTGTTATTTATGTGTGGTTGTACCACAAATTTGTCCATCCTTGGCATGTATGTGTGGTTATTATTTTGTGTGCTAACCCTCAATCCTTGAGGAGTATGTTTTCGTATGCCTTCCCTTGGGTTTTGCTAGGTTGAGATTCGAGGACGAATCCTTTTGAAGAAGGGGAGGATGATATGATCCTACTTAGCACACTTCATTTCAAGCCGTACATTCAAGGACGAAATATGAGACTTCAAGCTCTACAAGCTACATCGAAGATGAGGAAGTCGTTTGAGGCCTTTGGAGGCTCCTACAAGCTCCACAATATGGCTTATGATGTGTGGAAGGTGGCTTGGGAGTTGATTGAAGAAGAAGCTACTAGAAAAGGGACCAAATGCGCAAAGTGGCCAAACGTGCAAACAGGGACATTTCTGCAAATTGGCTACACTTGCAAACTTAGACAAGATAGAGAGTTGGCTATTTGTGCAAAAAAGTTTATGCTTGCAAGAAGGCCATGCATGCAAGGTTGATTAGAGGGCATCTATGCAGGAGGGCGTGTTTGGCATCAAGGCCAATTCTTGAATTGAAGACTATATAAGAAGACTAGCCAAACAAGGCCCTTACTTCATTAAGGGTAGCATTGTAATTGCCTATTAGTCTTCTTTACTTAGCTTGTATATGTTAGTTTGTCCTTCATTTCATTACTTAGATTATGTTGAATGAAGAAACTCTTATGAGAGATTGTAGTTAGTAGCTTTAGATTAATATAGATTGTTTGGTTAGCTAACCAAGTGTTACTTCCTAGTTGTGAAGTGAATTGCTTATTTTCATCGAATTCAATGTTGCTCATTTGTGGAATTCATTTTAGTCGTTTGTTGATTCGAATTGCTTAGGTTCTAGGGTTTGTAAATCCGATTGGAAGGGTTAGGGTTTGATATACCCTTTCTTGTCCATAGATTTCTTGCTCTTGGGTCAAGTATCTATCCATCTACCCTCTTCCATTTCTATTCTTCATCCACCCTTTTATTTTGATTTTTCTTGTTCTTTGTTTTTCTAGAGTTTCCCTAGGTTGAATCTTATCAGTAAGTGCATTGGAGATCCTTCCAAAATTATTCCTGTAGATGATGTGCAAGTTACAAAAAAGTTGTCCTATGAAGAAATACCCATTGCTATTCTAGGTAGGCAAGTTCGGAGACTCCAAACCAAAGACATAGCCTCAGTTAAAGTGTTATGGAGAATTAATAACCGAGAGGAAATGACTTGGGAAGCAGAGGAAGATATGAAGTCCAGGTATCCGCATTTATTTCCACCCCCAGAAGAGGTTCTGGCAGAGACATCATTGTCCTCAGGTATGTGATGCTTCTTTTGATGATGGACTAGAACTAGACGCACTAGATTCCATTAATTCTTTTTGACTTATTATTGAATCTATATCTACTTCTTCATCACTGTATTGCATATTTTCTAATATTTTATCAAATTCGTCTGATTTCTTTTGGTACATATTCTCTACTCTATATCCCCAATTATCAGTTCTAGCTTCACATAATTTAAAGTGATTTATAGTTCTTCTATTGTTAAGTTTCCTAACTTGCATCCGTTACATTTAAAAAGTATATTTTTATTATCTCTATGGAGTCCTTTTTGCTTCTTCTATGGCTATGTCTACTTCAAACTCATCTTGTATTAGTTCTATATTCATAAAGGTTGATTCTGTAATTTCATTCTCGTCTAAAGTACTTTCTTCTTCTATGTTTTTTTGTGGTGTATAATTATAATTAGTGAATCGTATAGGTGTCTCTCCCCTAGAATTAGTGTACATTAGGTGAGATTTTGGCTGTAGAATCTTTTTTCTATTAAAATCTTCTAAATTCCATTCCATCCCTGCTTATTCTTCAGGATTTATTTTTATGGGTTTTATTAGTCTTATTCCTCTATTTCCCATTACTTCTACTACATCTTCTACCTTAATTTTAAATTTTGTATTACTATTATTTGTCATTTTTCCTAGAAATCCTACGCACATTAATAAATTATTACCGTTACACATCTCTTCATATCCCTTGGTCTGTATTCCTATTTTTATGTGTTTTTCAAATTCTGCTAAATTCATTATAAAGTCTGGGCTAATATAAAAAATTCCTCCATTATTTGTCATGTCTATCGTTATTCCTATTATTGATTTTTTCATGTCTGACCATGTATCGTCATAAATTACTATTAGGACTTTAGTTCCTAGGTTCTTTCTAGTTAATCCTTTTAATCCTACTACTACTAATCTCATATGCATTAAACTTCTTCCAATACTTTTTATTTGTCGTACAGCCCTTGGGTCTATTAAATTTATTGTAGTAACTTTAGTTCCTATAGCTGATAATTGTTCTTCTCTATAATGTCTATATAATTGTGTTGTACTTGAAAATTGTCCTATGTTATATAAAGTCTTTGGTTTTGGTAATTTTAATTAATTTTGTTGGAAAATCTGTATGTCTCTATCTACATCTATTACCTCACTTAACTGTTGGTTGTTTTCTTCTGTCGTTCTTCTATTTAAAATTCTTGATAAGAAATTATTACCTATTCTATTGTCTGAAAAACTTACTCTTGGTCTTTCTTGTCCTTGCCTTTCTGATCCTCCTTCGTTTCTTGATCTAATTGAAAGAAAGTCCATTTTTGTGGTTTTCTAACTACTTTAGCTTTTTCCTTCTGAGGTGTTATTTCAACCTTCTTTAATTGCTCTATTAGTTCTTCAACTTCTTTATTCTTTGGGGTTTCTATATTAATTTTCTCTTTTTGTGTCTCACTTATTATTCTTAAACGTTCACTTATTATTTCTAGCCTTGGAAGTATCATATGTTCTACGTTCTTAGTTATTTCCAATAATAAAGAAATTATAGTAATATTCTGTTTTAGTACAAATTTGATCAGATTTAGCGTTAGGTGTATAGTTTGTATAGTCTTGTGGTAAAGGTATAGATTTTTCTATTAGCTTTGAGGCTTCTTCTTGGACTCTAGTTGGTCTGTTCATGAAAGAGTAATTTCTTTTAGCTTTTCTAATGTCTTTTTCAAATCTCTAATATCGTTATTTAATTTTTCTATTTGTTGTGTTGTTTGCGTTACTATCTGGGCTGTTTTTATTTCTATTTCTTTTGGTTTTTCTGTACTAATGTTAACTAACTTTTCTATTTCAGTCTTCGTAAGTAGTTTCTCTAAACCAACTTTATTATTTAAAATCTGGATCTTTCTAACTCTAATCCTTGAGATTTTAGATAATCAAAATTCTGTTCTAGTTTTCTAATATTTTCTTTTGCTTAGTTTGTGAAGATTCTACTACTTCTAATTTTCTAATTATGTCTTTATTATTTTCCTGAGTTTTTTCACTAAAATTTATAACTAAGTCTACTAGTGTATTAAATTGTTTATCTTCACTATGTAATTAATATATGTTCTCCGTTACTAAAATAACACTTTATAATACTATGATCTTTTAATGCTCGATATTTCTTTTCTGGGTATATTCTTAAGTCTAAATATTCTAAATTCTTTAATGTATCTATTTTATCGAAATTTGTTTATTATCCTAAAGGAATTCTTATTTTACAAACTTTCTTTTGATAGTCTATATTATTTGTAAGTCTTTCTATATCTTCTCTTATACCTTGTAGTTCCCAAGTTATAGCAGAAATTGTGTCTTCGTTAATTAGGCTTTGTAACAGTCTATTTTCTATTATGGATGATAAAGTTTCTGTAATTATTACTTCTAAATAGGCACTTAAGGCTTTTTCAACTTTTCTATATTCTCGTCTTTTCTCTATATCTCTATATAAATACTAGTGGTTTATAGCTATTTGTTTAACAAATGGCTGTGTTTTCATATAAAGGTAACTAATAAGGTTTAAATCGCTTCTGTACTTGATGCAAGATTAAGAACGAAAACAACAAGAAATGCAAGAAATAAAAGAGATAGATAATTTGACACAACTTAGACCCAATTTAGCAACCAAAGTTATAGAAAACTAAGACCTCTAAACTTAAGAATAAGAAGCAACCAAATTCTTAGGATGACCAAGAGGGATTTGGAATCCCTAATAACCAATCCTCTCAACAAGAATTCAATCCAAAGCTAAACAAGCTCTCACACTCAAAAGTGTTTACAATCTCAAAATATCAATAATCAAAATAGTCTAAGTCTTCCAAATGAAAGAAACTACTATTTATACTTAAGCTCAAAAGAAGACAACTACATTATTACACTTTTACCCTTAATGAAGTAAGGGCCTTGTTTGGGTGTCTTCTTTTGGGAAAAGAACTTGAAATTGCAAATCTTCAAGTAATAGCCACATTGCAAGCATGACCATCTTCAACCCTCTTCTCCAAACCATCCTCCCATGCTATCATGAACACTTGAAATCCCCGGGAAGGTTCTAGAATGTATTCAAGTACGTCTCTCCTCATGAACAATGCTTGCATAGCTTGAAGTCCCCTCGCTTGGCTCCTTGTAAAAGGTCTTGATGCCACTCGAATTGTATCATTCTCCCCTACTTGAAGAGAATTTGTCCTTAAATTTAAGGGATCATCATCTTGCACCACCATAGGAGAGAGATCACACACATTGAAGGTGTTATGAACTTGGTATTCGGGTGGAAGATCAATTTTGTATGCATTGTCATTGAGTCATTCAAGTACTTCAAATGGACCATCTCCTCTAGGCATCAACTTGGTCTTTCTTTTGTTGGGAAACCTCTCTTTCTGAAAATGTACCCAAACCCAATCACCCGGTTCAAGCACAACTCGTTTGCGGCCTTTGTTTGCTATCTTGGCCGTTTCTTGGTTCTTTTTCTCAAGGTGAAGCCTCACCTTCTCATGCAACTTCTTCATGGCCTCGGCTCGTTTGTTGCCATCTAAACTTAACACAACATCTTGAGAAAAAGGGGTTAGATCTAAAGGGGTTAGGGGGTTAAAACCATAAACCACTTCAAAAGGTGACATGCCAATAGTGCTATGAATGACTCTATTGTAAGCAAATTCAACCAAAGGCAATTGTTCTTCCCAAGATGCTAGTTTCCCTTTAACCATGGCCCTAAGCATAGAACCTAAAGTCCTATTGACAACTTCGGTTTGGCCATCGGTTTGTGGGTGACAAGAGGTAGAAAACAACATTTTAGTACCAAGTCATCCCCACAATTCTTTCCAAAAGTGGCTAAGGAATTTGGGATCCCTATCGCACACAATGGTTTTGGGAATACCATGAAACTTTACCACATGTTCAACAAACAAAGATGCAACATGAGGAGCATCATCAACTTTATGACAAGCAAAGAAATGAGCCATTTTTAGAAAATCGATCAACCACAACAAAGATTCTATCTTTACCCCTTTTGGTTCTAGGCAAACCCAACACAAAATACATCGAAATATCAACCCAAGGTTGTTGAGGGGTAGGAAGAGGGGTATACAAACCATGGGGAAGGAGTCTAGACTTGGCGCCACGACACTCAATGCATCGGCCACAAATCTTAGCTACATCCCTCCACATATGAGGCTAATAAAATTGCTCGTCAAGAATTCCCAAAGTCTTATCAATCCCAAAATGTCCCATCAATCCACCATTGTGTGCCTCCCTCACAAATAATTCCCTCCAAGAGCTCATGGGCACACACAAACGCTTGTTTCTGAACAAGAAACCATCAAACCTAGAATAGGAAGTACAAGACCTATCCCTAATCCACCTCTCCCTTTCCCACTCTTCGCAATCTAGAAAGATTTTAGCAAAGTCGGGGTCCTCTGGATACAATGTCTTCAAGCTTTCAAAACCCATCAATTTGGAAGAGAAGGTATTAATCAAAAGATGTTTCCTTGATAGAGCATCCGCCACTGTATTCTCCTTTCCCTTTTTGTATTGGATTACATAAGGGAAGGTTTCAAGGAATTCAACCCATTTAGCATGTCTTTTGTTCAACTTTCCTTGGGCCTTAAGATGTTTTAAGGACTCATGGTCGGTCCTAATCACAAACTCTTTAGGCCACAAGTAGTGTTGCCAATTACCCAAAGCTCTAATCAAAGCATACAATTAAAGATCATAGGTGGAGTAATTCAACGTCGCACCCTTAAGCGTTTCACTAAAATAGGCAATGGGTTTTTGGTCTTGCATCAAAACGGCACCAATACCTACTTTACTAGCATCACATTCAATTTCAAAAAATTTGTCAAAATTGGGTAATTGCAACAACGGTGCGGAGCTAAGCAATTGTTTTAGAGTTTCAAAAGCCTTTGCTTGCTCCACACCCCAAGAAAAAGGTTTATCCTTTCGGATTACCTCGGTCAAAGGAGCGGCTATGGTACTAAACCCCTTAACAAACAGCCTATAAAAACTAGCCAATCTATGAAAACTTCTAATATCACCAATGGATTTAGGAGTTGGCCAATTCTTAATAGCGTCTATTTTGGATTCATCAACCTCAACGCCCCTTGAACTCACAACAAAACCCAAGAAAATAACTTCATCAACACAAAAAGAGCATTTAGCAACATTAGCATAAAGTTGTTCTTGTCTAAGCACTTAAAACACACATTTCAAGTGAATAACATGCTCATCCATGGTTTTACTATACACCAAAATATCATCAAAGTAAACAACAACGAATTTGCTAATAAAAGGTTTCATCACATGATTCATCAAACGCATGAAAGTACTAGGAGCATTAGTGAGACCAAAAGGCATCACCAACCATTCATATAGACCAAACTTGGTCTTGAATGCGGTTTTTCACTCATCTCCGGATTTCATCCGGATTTGATGATACCCGCTCCTAAGATCAATTTTAGAGAATATGCATGAACCATTCAACTCATCAAGCATGTCATCAAGACGAGGTATGTGATGACGATACTTTATCGTTATCTTATTGATGGCACGACAATCAACACACATGCACTATGATCCATCTTTCTTTGGCACCAAGATCACGGGCACAGCGCAAGGGCTCATACTTTCTCGTATAACTCCCTTTTCAAGGAGCTCATCCACTTGCCTTTGAAGCTCCTTAGTGTCATCCGGGTTGGCTCTATAAGCCAGTTTGTTTGGCAATTGAGATCCCGGGACAAAGTCAATTTGGTGTTCCATTCCCCTCAAGGGTAGTAACCCTTTTGAGAGTTCCGTTGGGAACACATCATCAAATTCCTGCAAAAGAGAAGAAATAAGACTAGGAAAAGAAGGGGTTAGCTCATTAGTGTGCAATGCATAGTCCCTATGCATGAGGAGAAACACCGGTTGACGCTTCCCCAATTCCTCCCTAATTTCCCCACAATTCGCCAAAAGAGACACCTTGATTTTTTCTCTAAGCTCTCCATTCTTTCCACTCACCTCTTGAGAACTACTCTCCTCTAATCCTCTTCCCCCACATTCTTCTTTTGCAATGCACTATGACCCTTCTCCTTCAACTCCCTCATTTTGTGATAGATCTCACTCACTTGGGAGGGGGTCATGGGATTCAAGACATATTTGACACCATTGTGGACAAGGCTGTATTGGTTAGTTCTCCCATTATGGTTGACGGACCTATCATATTGCCATGGTCGGCCAAGTAGAAGATGGCACGCTTGCATGGGAACAACATCACATAACACCTCATCGTGATACTTCCCAACCGTGAATTTGATGATAGCTTGCCGAGTCACCATCAATTCACCACATTCATTGAGCCATTAAAGTTTATAAGGGTTTTCATAGCAGGTGGTGGAAAATTTCAAGAAATCAAAAAGGGTGGTACTAGTAATATTGGCACAACTCCCACTATCAATGATCATGATGCTAGTGTTTTGGTTAATGATGAACTTAGAATGGAAGAGATTTTCCCGTTGACTTGGGTAATCCATTACTTTGCTTATCATGGTCCTTCCCACCACATAGAGAGGTACAATAGGCTCATCATCACCCTCAACACCATCCCCTTCACTAGCATGTTGTTCATTCTCATGATCGCCCTCGTCATCTCCTTCCTCACATTCTTCCTCATCCTCACTACAAGTGTCTCTCAAAACGCTCTACTATTAGGGCATTCACTTGCTCTATGACCGAAGCCATGACATTTAAAGCATTGAATAGGAGTTTTCGTACCTCCTTCTTTTGGAGCAAACTTCGGAGGTTGTTTGTCAACTTGCTTCTCAACTTGAGTATTCTTCACAAATGGTTTCTTGGCTTCTTGCATGGGGCCCTTATTCTTTTGCCAATTGGAGGAGGAAGCTCCTCGTTCTTTGTTATTGTTCCATGAACTCACATAGCCCCTTGACTTATTGATTTTGTCTTCCTTGAGACGCTCCTCTATTTTAATAGCCGCTTGAAGGGTTTCTTCAATGCTCTCATAGTTGTGGAGTCTCATTTGGGAGACAATGTCACCATTTAACCCGGCTCGGAACCGAGTCATAGCATTTAACTCATCCTCGTCAAAGTCGATTCTCATCTTGACAATTTGGAACTCATCATAGTATTCTTCCACACTCTTTTTGTTTTGCCTTAAGGTATACACCTTCTTGAGTTGTTCTTGTTTGTAGCGTTCGGTGACATACTTACGTAGCATGAAATCCTTCAATTTATCCCAAGTAGGCGTGGGCGGAAGTCCAATAATTCTTCTTGCTTTCACTTGAGTTTCCCACCATGTGGAGGCGTACCCTTCGAATTGAGCAATGGCGTAAGATGTCTTCTTCACCTCGGACATGTCATTCGTCAAGAAGATTCTATCATAATGCATCACCCAATCAAAGAATGTATCGGGATCACTACTTCCTTTGAAGGTTGGGAGAGTAACCTTGATGGAATTGAGACTCATGTCTCGCCCTCCTCCATAACCATGATTCCCATTGAAATCTCCATCGTCATCATAACCTCGATGGTCACGGCCTTGGTACCCTTCACGAGCTGTACCCCCTTTGCCTACCCATGTAAGGGTTAGGACCATGCCTTCCACCCCTCCCTCGATAACCTCCTTGTGCTTGCCCTCGTTGCCTCCAACCTTGGTCACCATATAGTTTGTGCTCAAGTATAGCTTCTTTTATCTCATCGTCATTTGGTTGTTGGATGTTTGGATGGTTTTGGGGTGGCATTGGTGCATTTAGGTGTGGATCATTAGGGGGTGGATCATTTGGATGTGGGTCATTTGGAGTTTGATCTTGTGGGGGTGGATTGTTCCGTTGGCCTATGGGAATGTTATTTGGTGGGGTGATTGTTGTGTTTTGAGGAGTGTTTTGGGGAGCGGGGTTATATAGATGATGGAAGGTGCCGGGTGTCAATGTAAGTGAAGTACTTCGAGTAGCTCCACTTGTTCCTCCTTGGTATTGCACTCGGGGCGAATACGAGACCTCTCTACTACCTCCTTCAATTGCTTCAACCCTACTTCCCAAGTTTTCCATTCGACCATCCATACTACCAACCTTATCGTTCAAGGCTTGCAAGGCCCTCATTACATCAACTAGTGTAAGTTCCCCGGTGGAAACTTGTGTTTCATCCTCCGTAGCCATGGTACCTATTAAAGACACTCAACTCACAATCGCTCAAGTATGCGCACCTTTAATTGCCTCACAAATTGCTTCCGCCAAATATTGTGTGCTTGTTAATGTCGACTAGTCACAAGGGTTCAAATTCTACTCTTGGTTGGAATAGATTCTTGTTAGACTAAGAAAGACGGATGACTCAATTCAATCTAACGGACTTGAACCAAGAAATTAACAACGAAGCAAAAACGAAGAAAAGCAAGAAAGAATTGGCATGAAAGAAATGCGGACACAAGAACTAGCAAACACAAGTAGGAACAACTACTCAATGGCTACTAGTTGAGGCACAAGAAAATTGAAATGCTAAAATCGAGAAATAAAATGAATTTCGGGCCCGGGTAGGTGATAACTTGAAAACGCGGTCGGAAAGCCCCAATTGATCCAAGGTATCAATATGAAGTAATGAAAATTTTAAAATTTCTATACTTTTTTTTTTCTTCCTTTTTTTTGGTTCCCTACCAAAGGAATAGGGGCACAAAATCAACAATTAGAGTCAAGAAATTTTTTTGAGAAATGAAACTTGGATCAATGTAAATTACCTCGAGAAATACGACCTTACTTATACGGTCCGTAGAAGAGGATACGGTCCGTGGAAGTGCTCGTATAAGTGATGTCACAAAACTGAAGTGCTCTTTGTTGGGTCCTGAAATACGATCGACTTATACGGTCCGTATAAAAAGATACGGTCCGTGTAAGTGTCCATATAAGTTGATGTCACTTTTTCCCTTGCCTTATACGACCTTATTTATACGGTCCGTAGAAGAGGATACGGTCCGCGGAAGTGCTCGTATAAGATGATGTCACAAAACAGTAAGTGCTCTTTATTGGGTCCTAAAGAACGACCAACTTATACGGTCCGTATAAGTACCCTTTTTCTGCTACAGTGATTTTCATGTTTAAATCGACCTTCTCGAAATTTGGACCAAATTTCTTGGATCTGGTGACATTCCTGGGCCCACTCAACCTAGTATTTACCTTTTTGGGATAGAAAAACACTTTCCCCAAATCTTGACTTGAAAACTTTGGATTAAATGCCCCTTTGGAGAGTCTTCTTCCCCATGAAGATTTGAAGATCTTCAAGAACACCAACAATTTCAAATTTCCAACTACCTTCAAATCAACTTGTTTTTCCTTCAAATTTCAGATTTAGACTCCCCAAGACTTGTAGAACAAAGCCCAATAAGTTTCAAGTCCCAATTTCATCCAAATCAACAAGACCCACTTCAAGTTCTTCAAGTTTTCAAAAGCTTCAACTCAAAAATGGTGGATTCTTCAATATTGACCCGATTGACACGAAATTTGAAGATTTGAAACCCTAACGTACTAAGGAACAAGAATCTAATAACAAAATAACAAAACAAATAATTTTTTTTTATAGTAACAAACCCTAGGCTAGATTTGATAGAACAAATCTAATCCAAGCTCTGATACCAATTGATGCAAGATTAAGAATGAAAAAAAACAAGAAATGCAAGAAATAAAAGAGATACATAATTTGACACAACTTAGACCCAATTTAGCAACCAAAGTTATAGAAAACTAAGACCTCTAAACTTAAGAATAAGAAGTAACCAAATTCTTAGGATGACCAAGAGGGATTTGGAATCCCTAATAATCAATCCTCAAAACAAGAATTCAATCCAAGGCTAAACAAGCTCTCACACTCAAAAGTGTTTACAATCTCAAAAAATCAATAATCAAAATAGTCTAAGTCTTCCAAATGAAAGAAATTACTATTTATACTAAAGCTCAAAAGAAGACAACTATATTATTACACTTTTACCCTTAATGAAGTAAGGGCCTTGTTTGGGTGTCTTCTTTTGGGAAAAGAACTTGAAATTGCAAATCTTCAAGTAATGGAGACATTGCAAGCATGACCATCTTCAACCCTCTTCTCCAAACCATCCTCCCATGCTATCATGAACGCTTGAAATCCCCGGGAAGGTTCTAGAATGTATTCAAGTACGTCCCTCCTCATGAACAATACTTGCATAGCTTGAACTTCCCTCGCTTGGCTTCTTGTAAAAGGTGTTGATGCCACTCGAATTTTATCAGTACTTGTGTTTGAGAGGTCTTTCGAGATCTTAGGTATCCTAATAATCTATACTCTAATGCCGATACTATATCTATTACTTCGTGTAGTCTTATCTGATTTTCTTTAGTATTACTTAGTCTGATATATTCTGGGTACAGTCTTTCTAACTCTTGTTTTACCTCTGAATAGTTATTTTGCATTACCCTAATGAAATAAACTTTACTTTCTGTTCTAAATGTCTAATACGATCTTCAGCTCAGAATATCTCGTCGTTAGTGAAATATATTTCCCAATTAAGATTATTTCTTAAACTTAATATAGTTATATTATCATGTAAGTTTTGGCGATGAACTATGTCTATATATGTACTATATTCAGTTAAAAACTTCCTTGTCTTTCTAAGATTTATAAATTTTTTTCGAATTAAATATATCATACGATAATTATAACTTACATATTTAGTAAAACTGCTTTGTCTCATATAACATTGTCTATTAACAGGTATAAGGGTTTGTCTTCTTTGTCTAGCAGAGAATAGTTTTCTCATAAAATATAGTCTAAATTAAATTTTGTATTACTATTATTTGTCATTTTTCCTAGAAATCCTACGCACATTAATAAATTATTACCGTTACACATCTCTTCATATCCCTTGGTCTGTATTCCTATTTTTATGTGTTTTCCAAATTCTGCTAAATTCATTATAAAGTCTGGGCTAATATAAAAAATTCCTCCATTATTTGTCATGTCTACTTCTGTTATTCCTATTATTGATTTTTTCATGTCTGACCATGTATCGTCATAAATTACTATTAGGACTTTAGTTCCTAGGTTCTTTCTAGTTAATCCTTTTAATCCTACTACTACTAATCTCATATGCATTAAACTTCTTCCAGTACTTTTTATTTGTCGTACAGCCCCTGGGTCTATTAAATTTGTTATAGTAACTTTAGTTCCTATAGCTGATATATATATATATATAGATCGGGCCATACGTTCCTCGGTACTTATATATATGGATCGGGCTGCACGTTCCGCAGCAATATATATACATGGATCGGGCATATGGATGGTGTTTTGAAAGGATAAGTTAAGCATGCACGATATCCACCTTAAGAGGCAATCAGATGTACAAGTTATCTCTTGGGAAAAGGGTTCAAAACACACTCAAACTATGGCCAAAGTTGCCATAACACACCTGAACTTTGCGGAGGTCCTATGACCCCCCTGTACTTATTTTTTGTGTATTTTGTACGCTTTTATATGGTGACGTGTACAAGCGATTGTATCTACTCTCTTTGAGCGCGTAAGATTCCATATAAAAGTGTAAATAATACATAAAAAATAAGTCCAGGGGGGTCATAGGACCCCCGCAAAGTTCAGGTGTGTTATGGAAACTTTGGCAAAAATCTGTCGACAAATTACTGTTCATCTTCTTCATAGCGAACTGAACTGAAATTTGATCCTAATGCACTTTAAATCTCAACCAAACATCACCAAATTTCAGATTCGAATTCCTCTCGACGTTTCGGTTCTTTTGATATATCACCCACTCGAAATGAAGCTCATTTTAGAACCCGAAAATTCGAGTTCGAAGCTTCAAGCTTTGTTCATGGCGGTCATGGAGTCGTTCGGTTCTTCTTCACGTTCCGGACGTCTTCTAAGCTTGAGTTCACTTCAAACAATCAGCAACCAAGAATTTTATTCATCAAATCCGAATTTGAAGACCCGGATCGAAAGCTTCAAGTCGAAACTCGACGTCCCTAATGGAGTTTTTGTTTTGGTTCTACTATCTTAATCCACTATGATTAATCATGTTTTCAATGTCGACAATGTCACAAATCCTATATAATATCGAAAAAGACCCGTTTGATTTGGTCGTTACAATGGAGTTTTTGGGTTTGAAATTTTGGAAAAAATACCCAATTGAAGAATAATTAAATCTTTTAAACTCAACACAAAGGAAAGCAAAAAGGCACAAATTCTTGAACAGCCACAAACTCAACACAAAAGGCACGATAATTGAAACAAAAATTAGCTCTAATAACTTGAAAAAAATTTGGTCACTATAAGTGCACTTATAACGACCGGATTTATCTCCTTCGTTAAAAAGTGGTCGCTAAATATCAAATTTCTGTAGTGGAGCGCGTGCATACACTCAAATGAGTTTGGGTGACTTTGTCCATTTGAAAGCATAGATAATACAAAAAATAAGTCCAGGGGGGTCATAGGACCCCCGCAAAGTTTAGGTGTGTTATGGCAACTTTGGCCATAGTTTAAGTGTGTTTTGAACACTTTTCCCTTATCTCTTTATCTCCTACGTTTTATATCTTTAATGTGTTATTATTCATGCCTTACATACTCAGTACATTATTTGTACTGACGTCCCTTCTTTTGTCGACGTTGCGTTCATGCCTGCAGGTAGGCAGGGAGACGCTTTTGGATCCTTAGGTGCTTCATCAGCAGAGTCTCAAGAGCGCTCCACTTACTTCGGAGCTGCAGTCTTTTGGTATTCCCTTTTGTGTGTATATTTGGGGTGTGGCGGGGTTCTATCCTGTCCTTATGATTTCCAGCACTCCATATAGAGGCTCGTAGACATGTGTGGATAGTAGAAGTTTCCTAACCTCACTAGAGTACATCTTGTATATCATTTTGTAGCCTTGTGGGCTTGTACATATTGTATATATGGGGCGGTGTTCATTAATGATTATTGTGTAAATGAGCAGTATTTGGGAATTTATGCCCATTCAGGTTATGCTAATTGTGAATTAGATATGTGGTCCACCGAGATAAGATTGGAAAAGTATGTTAGGTGGTGCTCGGTAGGCTAGCTCCGGGTACCCGTCATGGCCCTTGGGTTGAGTCGTGACAACAACACTCATGATCACTAAAATCAGAATTGTTATCAAAGGAATAAACATGATCAACAATTAAATTGCTTTCTTCCTTATCAATCATGGAAATGGTGTCTTTAGCTTTAAGACTCTCATCATAAGTGTCAACATGTTACATCCCGTACTTTTGTACGATGGATTTGTCGTAAGTTAATCGGCATAAGTTCAAGGACAAGGTAAATTTTTGAGTTTATAAGTATTTATGCTATGTTTAACAGGTGATAAGTAAGTGTCGTGAAGATGAGAGATTAACGAATCAAAGTGGCTAACTTTCGTCGATGTTCGACGTTTATGTTTAATGAAATACGGCCAAGTTATAATACCCCATATTTTCGGACTAGGAATTAAACCGTCTAACATGAGAAAATTTACCGGAGCCCAAAGAATCTAGTCATATTTGAGCATGCATATCAAGGGCTCAATGTATAAAAAGATGAAGTCCCGAAATGATTTAAGAAGGAAAAGGTTGACGATGATGATTGGCAATAATATTTTATGTGTGACAAATGAGGCTATGGACTAGTGCTATATCACACGATCATGATAATGGGTATATGAGGTATGTCCAAAATAAATATTAGTTAGGTGAATTGAGATCAAGAAATTAATTACGTGTGTAATTAGTTAAATGGGGGATCATAGTGGAAGATGAGAAATTAATTACCAATTGTAGTGGGAGACAAGGTGATAGTAATTAAGAAATAGCATGGATAAGTTTAAAGAATAGCATGTCCACGTGGCAGGCAGCTTGGTAATATTGCTACATGTGATCCATTAGTGGACACGTTTTGGGACAAAAGGAAACGTATTGCATGCATAGAAGGGGGTAAGTGGTATGGACCAATTTAATCATATCATTTAATTATTGAGTACAACCAAAAGGGGCAGATTATCCACAAAATTCTCCAAAGATAAAAGACCTAGTGATCAAACTAGTATAATAAGTAAGTGGATCAAATACACTTCCTATAAATAAGACTATGGGTTGGTCACGTATTTGTTGTAATGAGGGAATCAACTCATTAACTTGACGGTGATTAGCTCAAGTGGTTGTGCATATCTATAGATCATATTCTTCATATTTTTTATGAATTCAAATGGCAACAACAGAAGCTAAACCATAGCTTCAACGAAACTTCAGCAAAAGGAAAATTTTCACAAGATACAAGCATCGGTTTCCTCCGGATCCTACCAAGTTGGGGATTACTTCGAAGTAAAGTAAGATCGAAGAAGAGTATTTCTTGGAATATAAGGTAAGAAATCCTCTCTCCTAGATGTATTTGATGTATCCAAGTCGTATATACATTGCTAGATGAAAGAAATACGAAAATTATATCGAAAATCGGATAAATTGGTGTTGTAGTTCGTTGGACTGTCTTGGGAGGTTGTTCCTATGAAATTATATGAATGGAAATTAATTGAATGACCTGGAGGTGTTGTTGTTGTTGTTAATATTGTTGAGAAATTTCGGAATGAAGATGAGATTTAAAACTATTGTTTAATTGACAAGCAGAGCTTACCGCTCGTCGCATTATTATTTGAATTGTTGAAACTATTTTTATATTGTTGAGGGGCTAGATCGATGGGATTAATTATTGATGTTGTTAATATGGTTGTTGGTATTGTTGTTGATGATTATGCCGAGTTGAATTCTCGGGGTTTGTTGAATTTATAAAGGAAATGCAATCCGAATTTCTATAAATGACGTGCTAGCTTAAGGTTGGATTCCTAAGTACCTATAGCTAATGTTTGGTATACTGACGCTGTTGTAGATCTGGGGAAGCCCGAGACTTACGTTTGGATTAGCTTAAGAAGCGGACAAGGTATGTTAAGGCTATCCCTTCTTTCTTTTTGGCATGAATTACATAAACGAGTGAACGATGAACATACATGACTCCAATGAATTCTAGTTCTCAGCGGTACTTGACATGACAGTTGTCTTTGATTCTCAAGTGTTGGTTCATTCTAATTATTCTATTGAGTCTCAGATGATGATTTAGTTTGTATATGGTTGCTCCTGATATTCTAATCGTGCATAACGTTATCATATCATTTCACCGAGTCCCGGGCCGGGTATGTATTCGCGCACAGTTTCATTGCATTATTCACCTAGTCCCTCACTAGAGGGCCGGGTACGGTATATATATGATTATTATATTATATATGGATCGGGCCGTACGTTCCTCGGAATTATTATATTATATATGGATCGGGCTGTATGTTCCTCGACATTATTATATTATATATGGATCGGCCGTACGTTTAAAGACTATCGGTATATTATAATCTATGCCTATCATACGCCATAGAGTCAGTTTCAATCATATAGAGTTACGCAGATATTCTCAGATGTTAGCCACAGATGCATTCAATTATTGATACTGGTTTTCATGATCCATCTGTATTTGATGTTCTTATGCCTTACATACTCGGTACATTGTTCGTACTGACGTCCCTTTGCCTGGGGGCGCTGCGTTCATGTCACGCTCCCGCATTGTTTTGCAGGTAAAAGTATTCAGCTAGGATGGTTGGCTATCAGCTGGGATTGACAACCTCCATTTTCTTCCTGGAACAGTGCCGAGTCATTATGGTTATCATATGTGTGTATGAGTATGTCGGGGACCTATCCCGACTCATATGATTCAGATGTTTATTCTTAGAGACTTTGCGGACAGTGTCCTGTAGTTAGTATGTTAAGATGTCATGTGTTGAGTAAAGCGACCATGTAGGCCGATATGTCAATGTGACTTACTCGGTTTTTTATTAATTGAGTATTGCTCACAAATTTCTATGGTTTGACTGAACGTACTTTATTATACTTCCAAAAATTTTTATATGTCCAGTCTCATTATGTGAATGCCAGAGGGTTCGCTCAACTCTAAGTAAGAGTTGGGTGCCCATCATGCCCTGATGGGATTGGGGTGTGACACAACACTAGTTGGAAGTAAATCAAACTCACAAGTAGTTTCAACTTTAGAAGCACAATCAATGAAAACTAGTGTATCTTCACAAACTTTGTTCACAATTTCATCACATGACAAAGAAGATTTAAGCTCCCCACAAGATATGTCATTACTCATACTCATGCCCTCAAAATTCTCTTCATTACCTTTGGAGTAATGAGTTTAGTCGACTTACCTTTAGGCTCACAAGATTGATCTTCTTTACCTTAAAGTCCCTCTTTTGGACAATTCTGCTCTTCTGGAATTGTTGCATCCTTTTCATGAGTTTCCACTGTATGAGGCTCATTCTCAAGATTGTTTCCAATGCTACCTACAAAGAATTCAAACAACTAGAGGAAAAAGAAACATTGTGAGTGTTAGAGTGAACACCTTCATCTCCCTCATTATTTTTCTTTTCTTCTTTCTTTTATCTCATGTTCTTTTCAATTCCATTATGTTATTTCTTTTGTGGCAACCCACTTACTCCAATCAACCCAAACTTCCCATTTTGCATGGAATTACACTCCCCTATAGGCACAGAAAAGACATATGCACTTTTGGGATTTTCTTTCGGAAGTGGGAATGGAAAGAGAGGCCATCCTTTCTCGCCCATGACATACCTTATCCAATCTCGTACATTTGGAACGTCATGTTTTCAAAACCAGGGTTTTCCAAAGCATAAGTGACTTATTTTTAGGGAAAACACATCACATCGGACCGTTTCAAGATTATCTCCATGAGATATTACAACCTTGACCATCCACTCAACTTGATACCCATTTTAGTCATATGGATACCTCTTTTTAACCCATGTCAAATTCAACCAATCAGCCGCATAAGGAGAAATGAATGTGGAGTCACACAAATCGTCAAGCTCTAGATCAAAGCCATTATACCCACAAACATTCACCTTCAATTGTTGAAACCTTGGCTTAGGCAATCTCTCTCATTTTCTAGGAAATAGCCATGTAGTTCTTACTTCCAATTGAACGGGCTTAGTTCTCATTGCACCTTGGGCTATTGTACCTGCATAACAAAGCTCAAAGAAAAGGTTATAAGTTAGAGATCACCTTATTCACCCCCTTACTTTATTTGGGTGGCGCTCGGTTCACTCAACGATACAATAGGTTTGGTTCATTCCGTCTTATAGTATTTGGCTTCCTCGAAATTGACCAACTACTATTCGATCTCCCAAATTATACAAAAGATGCTACCTCTTCGGGATTAGAGTGAGATTATGGGACTCTATATTCGGATGAATCTTTTAATTATGACACATGTCACGACCCAACTGGAGGGCCATAACGGGCACCCGGAGCTAACCCACCGGGCACCTCTCATCATACACTCACATTCATCTCTAGGTGAGCCACATGGCCTATTAACAATTCTATGCCTCGAAAATGCCATTTTCAACGGCTAAAACACCTTTATATATCAACGTCAACAACTAAGCCCTTACACATAAACACAAGCCGACAAAGCTAACAAAATAGTATATTAAACCGTGAGCTGACAAGGCAAAAGACATCTACTACACATGACTGTCTACGAGCCTCTAAGAAGAGTATGAATATCATCATAGGGAACAGGACAGGGCCCCGCCATGCCCATACATATACACAAAAGAATAGTACCAACAGCTGCAGCTCCGAATCAAATGGAGCTCCTCTATGCAGTCTCTGGACAAGCAATCTATGGGTCAAGTCTATCTCCCTGTCCACCTGCGGGCATGACGCAGCGTCCACAAACAAAAAGAAGTCAGTACGAATAATGTACTCAGTATGTAAAGCATAATCAACAACATAATGGAAGCATGAGAAATAACATAAGATAGAAAAGTCATGGAATGAAAGAGCCATTTATACCTCTAGCGACGTTCATCATATTTACTTACCCTTTTTGTAATGGGAAACTTCCATTTCATGCATTTATACATATAGTAGTATCATACCCGACCATAGAGGTTCGGTGTCTTACATACCCGACCATGATAAGGTTCGGTGTTATACATACCGGACCCTACCAAGGCTCAGTGTCATCCGTACCCAACTGCAGTGGTGTGCGCGCGATAGTATCATACCCGGCCGTATAAGCTTGGTGTTCGTAGTAGTCATGCTTTAATATATTTAACTATTATAGAAGCATGGGTTCACGCCCCTGGATCGTCGATACACACAAGTCCGTCTACATGTGCGCTTGCCAACATAGGGTCATTTATGGGATTTCAAATTTATGCCCTTCCTAGCTGTTGTACTTAAGTGCTTTGGTATCTGTATTGTTTCTCCTTTGGACAAGAAAACCAAGCTATCTTTTCCTTATTTCTTTTGTATCCTTGTACTGACTTATTTTGATGGGGAAAGGTGGACCCTACTTGGAAAAAATTTACGCGCTCAATTAGGAACGGTGTTAGACACATTATTGTTTCTCTTCACTAAATGTGGGCCCCACTTGAATAATGTATACCACGCACTACTTTGCAATGACTTGGGATGTTCTGAACAAGGGCCCCACATGAGCTATTTATTTCATCTTTATTCATTTTCAAGTTTCAACTTATAAACTCATCAGCATAGTGCCAAGTACGATACGTTTTCTTAGAGTAATCAACTTAAGACATTGATTTGTATGTATCTACATTATAAATTTGGATTGATTATAGATATTGTTGTTGTTCTTAATAATATTTTACCACGTTAATAAGTACTATTTATCAGCTATCAATATTCGATTATAAATATCACTCCAGTCATCCTTATTTATTTGATGATATTTAATTCAGCACAAAGTTTGAAAATGAAAGGAAAAAAGTGTTTGCAATTTGTTATGTAAAACAAGTTATAAATATTTATGTTATTACAAATCATTGTAAAGTTGAATTTAATTGAGCACTAAATATAGAAAAATATCGTTCTTTTTAAAGCGATTAATAAAGATTATCACATATATAAATTGACACCGAAGAAGTAATGAGGAATAATAAAATTTATTTCTGCGTGTTTTGAGGTAAATTGAAGTATCACAAATATAAATGGACACCGAGGAATAAATAAATTCTAAATTTGCATAAAGTTAAAATTATGAATATATATTGGGCCCGCGCTAGCACGGGCTTCGATATCTAGTAAATATATATACATAGGAGTACATACATGTCCTCAACATCATCATCATCACCATCATTTTCATTATATCCTTCCTTAGAGGATCAACTATCATAGGATGGGACCGATGGTATCGTGAGAATATCAAGACCATGAGCTTTAGTAATTCTAGGAATGAAATCATCATGGAAGATACTATGGATTTCACATGAAGGTATACATCAATGGGATCATGCCTTAAGAAAGAAGGGTTAGCCTTACATACCTTTATGTCTTCTTAACTATTTAACGTTCACCTCCAAAGCCCGAGAAATCTACATTTAAGAGGGTTCATACCAAGGTTAGGCTTCAAAGGCACCCTTAAGTTCAAACGAGTAGAATTCGTAAGATAGCGAAAATTGGGCAGCATTTCCCCTATTTCATCTACTTCTACCAAATTCCAAAACAACTTCAATTCAACAATGACATTATCAACAATACCATAATCAAGAGATTTCATTCAAGTTAAGCATCATCCAATCCCAAAACTCCTTTCCTTGATCTTTCATAACAACGGCTACAACACAACACCATATATGCTTACATACAATATTTCCTCAACATCATCTATAACATCCACAATAAGATTATACTCCTAACATGCCAAGAATTTCAATTCAAGTTAACCTATAGCTCATAATATCTCCAAGTTCATACTGGAACTCTATTTCCACTTTTCTTCCTTTACCCACATGGCATAACAATCAAACAACCTTAACCATATGTAAAAAGATGTGAAATATTACCTTAATCACACAAGAACAAGTCTTGGATCAACTTACTCCACCAAAGTGAAAAACCCTAACATCAATACCCAAGGAAAACTTGAGTTCCACAACCCCTAGCAAGCTTCTTACCACTTGAATCTCTTAATTCTCTTGGATTTGGCTTAGATTAGTTTATGGAGTTAAAGAGAGGGTTTTTGGAGAGCCCTTGGATCTGATTTGAGAAAATAAAATGCCCAAATGAAGTGAAATGAAATATATAAAGCATAACTTAAAATTCCGTCGGACAATCCTGCGCCCACTTTGACGGGCCGTCAAAATGCTCCGTCAAACTACCCAGCCAAACATGGCTCACTGTGAGTGTTTTACGCTGGGAAGATACAATTTGACGGGCTGCAGAAATTTTTGTAGTCCGTCAAACTAGTCCCTCAAAATGTTCTGCTCGAACAGTCTGTCTTAAAACACCCATAACTTACCCCGATGTCATATTGACGAACGATTTGTTGCGTTGGAAACTAGACTCAATGAACTTCAATTTGGATAAAAGAAACACACCAAAACTCCGCATATTCTAGGAGATATACCTCTCCCAAGTTGGACCAAAATCCTATCCAAAAATTTTGCCTAGTTTTCCCAAAGTTCCGACAAAATCAATTCCTTAATTTGCTTGTTCTCAAATCCTTCCATTGCTTATTTCATAAGCTTAAACCCCCATAACCATAATATAGGAACATATAATCTCATATATCCTAGAAGATAAACCCAGTTTCCATGATTAGTGTTATATCCCGCATTTCGCACGTCGGAATATTTTTAAGTTGGTTGCGAAGAGTTATGGACAAGGTTATCTCTTGACTTTGTTTTACGACAAATGGTTTATGATTTTATTGGAAGGAAGCATTAAGGAAAAGATTTTGGACCAAGAGTGCATTATGGAAAAAATTTAGAAATTTCATGAAATGAGAATGAGGTGGAGTGGGCCATAGGGCCACATGTGCATTATATATGGTAAGTATAAGATGATAATTAAATCATCTTTATCAATTTCATGCAAGAAAATTCTAGAAAAATAAAGAAAAAGAAGAAGGAGGAAAAAAACGTCCAAGGGGAGGGGCATGTGGCACCCTTGGTATGGTTTGTGTATCATTATATATATATGTATAAGTGATGAAATAAGACACAATTCATCATTTTAATTCAAGAAACTTGGAGAGAAGAGAAGAAAGAACAAGAGGGAGAAAAGAGAGGAAGGGTTCGGCTGGAGGGGCTGGCCGAACCAGCCCCCTAAAGGTGGTCATGGAAAATTATTTTTCCTCTAGTTTGTGACTAAATGGAAGGTCCTTTATCTTGTGGAGTAGTTTTTGGAAGAAAGGAACCACTTGTTTTGCAAAGACAAGCTTAGCCGAGCATGAAGAAAGCAAGAGGAAAAGGTATGATTCAATTCTCTTTTGCATGTTTTGTGGCTGCCTTGGACGTGTTATATTGCATGGAAATGGATGAAAAGTATGAAGTTGTGTGTGTTGAGGTTGTGGTAAGTTGTGTGTGTGGCCGTGTGTGTTGGATTGTATGGGGATGAAGGACTAATTGAATTTAGCATGTTCTTGTGTTGTCGTAATGCATAGAAAATGAATGAAACTCATGGGATGTTGAATGTTGTGTTGTGGCCGAATATGGGCTTAATTGGTATAGGTATGTTGAACTCATTTTATATGGTATTTTGGTGGTTGATTGTTGTGGATTATGTGATGACAATGAAGGTTTGATTATTCAAATGGAAGTCATAATGGTTGTGGGCTGATTTAGAACATAGCGTGATTTCAATATAGTTTCTCGTGTTGATGGAAATGATGTTGTTAACATATAGAATTGTTGTTTTACTTGATGCATTTGAAAGAGGAAAGTGTGTTGTTGTTGTTCTAGTTGAGTTGGAAGGCTTCGGACGAGATCGGATGTTGGTTGGGACATCTTGAATTGCCTATCAGTATTGTTATTGATGTTGCTGTTGGGTTGTTGTGGATTGTTTTGAGCCGAGTTTAATTCTCGGGGTGTCGTATTTATAGGGGAGGTGCTGCCGGAACTTTGGTAGACAAGTATTTAACCAAGATTGAAAGTTAAAGTCTCATGAATAGTAACTGATAAATGTGACCATTTGCAGATTCTAGGCGAAACGGGATTGGAGATAAAGCGAGCATAAATCGTCTGTACGGTATGTGAAGCTATTCCTTTCCTTCTTTTGGCATGTCCTAGGTGTACTAGGTTTGGATTTGAGCCTCGGGGGTTATCCTGCTCATAGAAATCTAAGTCTGAATTTGAGCACTATTCATTCAGTACGATTGAATTAGGATCTTTATAACTTGTTGGAAAAATGCTCAAACACCTAGAACTTGCATAATGTAATTGAATTGCCTTGAAACTTCCATAAATGTCTCCATTAAGCTTAGTATATGTAATTCGAGTACGCCACCTCCGTTGACTCAGGGCGGACCCGCTATTCCGGATCTCCGCCATCGTTTATTTGACTTGTTTTTGTACCACAATTGAAGGAAAACCTTTGGCTAATGCCCTAACTATTAAGCGATATTTTATAAAACTTTTCAAAACCACTCCGAAGAGAGTGTGCTATTTTATAAAACTTTTCAAAACCACTCCGAAGGGAGTGTGCTATTTTATAAAACTTTTCAAAAACCGCTCCGAAGGGAGTGTGATATCTTATTATTCAGATTTTCCAAAACCACTCCGAAGGGGGTGTGAGATTTTATTATTATTATGCCCGAAGGGGCTAGGATTAGTATTATGTCACGAGTGGCATGCCGAAGGGGCCGGGGTAGCCGTATGCCACGAGTGACATGCCGGCGGGGCTAGGATTATTATGTCGGGGCCGCATGTCCGAAGGGGCCGGGATAGACGTATGTTGGACCGGCATGCCGAAGGGGCCATCATTTTATTCGGGACCGGCATGTCCGAAGGGGCCGGGATAGACGTATGTCGGAACCGGCACCCGAAGGGGATTACTAGTATTATTATTATCATTGTTATTACTATTGTTATTACTATTATTGTTATTATTATTAGGCGAAAGCGGTACGGAAGGGGCTATCATTATTTTGGGAAGCGGCGCATGTGATGTATTGCATTACTTCTTTAGGAGAGGTGTTCTAGATTACATCATTTATTCGGATTCGTTAGTTGGATTGCGATTACTTACTTAAAGCTTGTTGAGACTCTCGTGTATTTATCTATGTTTTCTCTTAAGTGAAGGCTGCAGGTAATGAGCGTGATTGTGATTTCTTCCTCCTAAATTAAGCTATGATTTTTACTTGTTACCGCTTTACATACTCGGTACATATTTAAATCGACCCTCCTTCTTCGGGGGCTGCGTTTCATGCCACGCAGTACACCAGATGAAGAGAAGACTTGCTAGAAGTTGCCCCCGCGGGATTGGTGAGCTCCATTTTAGTTCGGAGTGTTGCCGAGTCAAGCACTTATGTTATGGTATTTGTATATCTTAGAGACTTTGCAGACAGTGTCCTGTGGATAGTACGTCGGGAAGTGCGAACAAGTTGTAAATGTTTAAAGAATATGTATTTTCAGGCATTGATTGTTGTTGAAAAGTTCCATGTTTTACGAAGTTTTTGAACTGGCAGGTTTTATTACGCGAATGTCTAAGGGTTCGCTCGACTCTGAGGAGAGTCGGGTGCCCATCACACCCTAGTAAGGTCGGGGTGTGACAAAGTGGTATCAGAGCGAGTGTCTTGTCCTAGGGGATGTCGCAAAGTCGTGTCCGTAGAGTCTTGTTTATGGTGTGTTGCGCGCCACATTTATAAACAGGAGGCTACAGGGCATCTAGGGATTGTTGACCTTCTTCCTGTCATAGATCGTGCGATAGAGCCAAGTCATAAGAAAATGAAATCCCATATGTAAGCCTTACCTACGACGGAAGGAGGTAAGTGGCGACATGGAAAGGCCATAAGAGTAAGCCTGGATATATTTGTTCTATTACTTGAAACAGAAAGTTTTGGACGGCTGGGATGTGATGTATAGTCGTACGCGCCGTAAGATCTTGTGATACTTGCCGCGTACGTATTCTAAATGATAAGAATTGGTAAAGGTAGTATGGAAGACCAAAAGGGGTAAAATAGTAAATGTGCAAGAAAGGACGTGCTACGAGTATGTGCGGAATGGGAAACTTTGACTCGGCTCATTATGTAATAAAGGTCATGTGTAGAAGTGGACGTGATTATACCAAAGACAGGGGACCAGAATCTGTCGAAGTTGCGAGGTTAAGCGTGCTCAGGTGGGAGCAATTTCATGATGGGTGACCCCCTGGGAAGTATGCCAAATTTTCACAAATATTGATCCAAGGGACAATGAGAAATTAGAATATATAAGATGGCTTGGAGGCTATAAAAGGAACCGCCTAGCACGCGACAGGCGAGATTAGAGCAGAGACAGAAAGTACGCTATGGCTTTGGAATTAGGACAGGCTTGAACTACGTTTGGAAGCATTTTGTGGATTAGTTGATAATAATTATGTACATACATATGAATGCGTATGATTCCCCATTGTGATTGAATCAGTGGACACGTGTGTCCCAACGTGAAGATTGTGGGTGTGCAAGGAGCCCCTTAAAAAAGGGGGGAAGCTGGTGAGGGAAATGTAAGGATGGCCTAAGAGATAATGTGAAGAACAGCAATAGCTATAAAAAGGGAGCTCCCCCGAGGTGCTTATGAGACCCTGTACGCCTGGTCGAACATTCGAGGACGAATGTTCTAAAGGGGGGAAGGATGTTATATCCCGCATTTCGCACGTCGGAATATTTTTAAGTTGGTTGCGAAGAGTTATGGACAAGGTTATCTCTTGACTTTGTTTTACGACAAATGGTTTATGATTTTGTTGGAAGGAAGCATTAAGGAAAAGATTTGGGACCAAGAGTGCATTATGGAAAAAATTTAGAAATTTCATGAAATGAGAATGAGGTGGAGTGGGCCATAGGGCCACATGTGCATTATATATGGTAAGTATAAGATGATAATTAAATCATCTTTATCAATTTCATGCAAGAAAATTCTAGAAAAATAAAGAAAAAGAAGAAGGAGGAAAAAAACGTCCAAGGGAGGGCATGTGGCACCCTTGGTATGGTTTGTGTATCATTATATATATATGTATAAGTGATGAAATAAGACACAATTCATCATTTTAATTCAAGAAACTTGGAGAGAAGAGAAGAAAGAACAAGAGGGAGAAAAGAGAGGAAGGGTTCGGCTGGAGGGGCTGGCCGAACCAGCCCCCTAAAGGTGGTCATGGAAAATTATTTTTCTTCTAGTTTGTGACTAATTGGAAGGTCCTCTATCTTGTGGAGTAGTTGTTGGAAGAAAGGAATCACTTGTTTTGTAGAAACAAGCTTAGCCGAGTATCAAGAAAGCAAGAGGAAAAGGTATGATTCAATTCTCTTTTGTATGTTTTGTGGATGTCTTGGACGTGTTATATTGCATGGAAATGGATGAAAAGTATGA
Organism: Lycium ferocissimum; assembly: GCF_029784015.1. Classification (NCBI taxonomy): domain Eukaryota; kingdom Viridiplantae; phylum Streptophyta; class Magnoliopsida; order Solanales; family Solanaceae; genus Lycium; species Lycium ferocissimum. The sequence goes on from NW_026725812.1 coordinate 28,540, forward strand.
AGTTGTGTGTGTTGAGGTTGTGGTAAGTTGTGTGTGTGTGCCGTGTGTGTTGGATTGTATGGGGATGAAGGACTAATTGAATTTAGCATGTTCTTGTGTTGTCGTAATGCATAGAAAATGAATGAAACTCATGGGATGTTGAATGTTGTGTTGTGGCCGAATATGGGCTGAATTGGTATAGGTATGTTGAACTCATTTTATATGGTATTTTGGTGGTTGATTGTTGTGGATTATGTGATGACAATGAAGGTTTGATTATTCAAATGGAAGTCATAATGGTTGTGGGCTGATTTAGAACATAGCGTGATTTCAATATAGTTTCTCGTGTTGATGGAAATGATGTTGTTAACATATAGAATTGTTGTTTTACTTGATGCATTTGAAAGAGGAAAGTGTGTTGTTGTTGTTCTAGTTGAGTTGGAAGGCTTCGGACGAGATCGGATGTTGGTTGGGACATCTTGAATTGCCTATCGGTATTGTTATTGATGTTGCTGTTGGGTTGTTGTGGATTGTTTTGAGCCGAGTTTAATTCTCGGGGTGTCGTATTTATAGGGGAGGTCTTTGCCGGAACTTTGGTAGACAAGTATTTAACCAAGATTGAAAGTTAAAGTCTCATGAATAGTAACTGGTAAATGTGACCATTTGCAGATTCTAGGCGAAACGGGATTGGAGATAAAGCGAGCATAAATCGTCCGTAAGGTATGTGAAGCTATTCCTTTCCTTCTTTTGGCATGTCCTAGGTGTACTAGGTTTGGATTTGAGCCTCGGGGGTTATCCTGCTCATAGAAATCTAAGTCTGAATTTGAGCACTATTCATTCAGTACGATTGAATTAGGATCTTTATAACTTGTTGGAAAAATGCTCAAACACCTAGAACTTGCATAATGTAATTGAATTGCCTTGAAACTTCCATAAATGTCTCCATTAAGCTTAGTATATGTAATTCGAGTACGCCACCTCCGTTGACTCAGGGCGGACCCGCTATTCCCGGATCTCCGCCTACTGTTTATTTGACTTGTTTTTGTACCACAATTGAAGGAAAACCTTTGGCTAATGCCCTAACTATTAAGCGATATTTTATAAAACTTTTCAAAACCACTCCGAAGAGAGTGTGCTATTTTATAAAACTTTTCAAAACCACTCCGAAGGAGTGTGCTATTTTATAAAACTTTTCAAAAACCGCTCCGAAGGGAGTGTGATATCTTATTATTCAGATTTTCCAAAACCACTCCGAAGGGGGTGTGAGATTTTATTATTATTATGCCCGAAGGGGCTGGATTAGTATTATGTCACGAGTGGCATGCCCGAAGGGGCCAGGGTAGCCGTATGCCACGAGTGACATGCCCGAAGGGGCTAGGATTATTATGTCGGGGCCAGCATGTCCGAAGGGGCCAGGATAGACGTATGTTGGACCGGCATGCCCGAAGGGGCCATCATTTTATTCGGGACCGGCATGTCCGAAGGGGCCAGGATAGACGTATGTCGGAACCGGCACCCGAAGGGGATTACTAGTATTATTATTATCATTGTTATTACTATTGTTATTACTATTATTGTTATTATTATTAGGCCGAAAGCGGCTGCCCGAAGGGGCTATCATTATTCTGCCGGAAGCGGTGCATGTGATGTATTGCATTACTTCTTTAGGAGAGGTGTTCTAGATTACATCATTTATTCTGGATTCGTTAGTTGGATTGCGATTACTTACTTAAAGCTTGTTGAGACTCTGTGTATTTATCTATGTTTTCTCTTAAGTGAAGGCTGCAGGTAATGAGCGTGATTGTGATTTCTTCCCTCCTAAATTAAGCTATGATTTTTACTTGTTATCGCTTTACATACTCAGTACATATTCCGTACTGACCCTCCTTCTTCGGGGGGCTGCGTTTCATGCCACGCAGGTACACCCAGATGAAGAGAAGACTTGCTAGAAGTTGCCCCCGCGGGATTGGTGAGCTCCATTTTAGTTCGGAGTGTTGCCGAGTCAAGCACTTATGTCATGGTATTTGTATATCTTAGAGACTTTGCAGACGATTGTCGTGGATAGTACGTCGGGAAGTGCGAACAAGTTGTAAATGTTTAAAGAATATGTATTTTCGGCATTGATTGTTGTTGAAAAGTTCCATGTTTTACGAAGTTTTTGAACTGGCAGGTTTTATTACGCGAATGTCTAAGGGTTCGCTCGACTCTGAGGAGAGTCGGGTGCCCATCACACCCTAGTAAGGTCGGGGTGTGACAATTAGGACAACTAACACCTAACGAATCTCAACGGACGAAACTACGAGGTGTAACATTCTCCCATTCTTAGGAACATTCGTCCTCGAATGATAGACTCTTGGGGATTCTACAAATATTTTGCCAGAGTTTCCCCTGTAATAAGGCATTACTGTCACAGCAACCCAAAATATATCGCCTCACAGGGCTACAACAACAACATCACAACCATGGCCACACACGACCAAGAAAACATCGAAGAAAGCATTACATACCTGGGGGCAACAGCGTCTCTCCCTAAGTCTCCTCTGAAGGTGGAAATAAATACGGGTACCTGAACTTCATGTCTTCTTCCGCTTCCCAGGTCATTTCCTCTCTGTTATTATTTTTCCATAAGACTTTAAGTGAAGCTACATCTTTGGTTTTGAGTCTCCGTACTTGCCTATCTAGAATGGCAATGGGAACTTCTTCATAAGATAATTGCTCAGTGACTTGAACATCATCTATCGGTACAACTCTAGAAGGATCTCTAATGCACTTACGAAGCATCGATACATGGAAAACCGGATGGATTGACTCCAAATCCGAAGGTAGATCTAATTCATAAGCCACTTGGCCTACCTTGCGTACAACCTCATCCAATATACCGAGGACTAAGCTTGCCTTTTTTTCCAAATCTCATGACGCCTTTCATTGGCGACACCTTTAAGAATACCCAATCTTTCACTTGAAACTCTAAGTCCCTTCGACGATTATCTGCATAGGATTTCTGGCGACTCTGAGCTATTAATAATCGATCCTGTATGAGCTTGACTTTCTCTATAGCTTGCTGTACGAAGTCTGGCCCTATCAGTTTAGTCTCCCCTACTTCAAACCACCCAATTGGAGATCTGCACTTACGCCCATACAAAGCCTCATACGGGGCCATTTGGATGCTAGAATGATAACTATTGTTACACGCAAATTCAATAAGAGGTAAGTGATCATCCCAACTACCTCCAAAATCCAATACACATGCCCGTATCATGTCCTCTAGAGTCTGGATAGTACGCTCAGCTTGCCCATCTGTCTGTGGATGAAATGTTGTTACTAAGACTCACCTGAGTCCCCAAACCTTCTTGAAAAGACTTCCAGAAATTTGTGGTAAACTGTGTCCCTCTATTAGAAATAATAGATACTGGAACACCATGGAGTCGCACTATCTCTTTGACATAAAGCCTTGCATAATCTTTAGCTACATATGTAGTCCTGACTGGTAGGAAATGAGCTGACTTCGTAAGTCTATCCACAATTACCCATATAGAATCATATATATGCCTAGAACGAGGCAAGCCTGCAATGAAGTCCATATTAATTACTTCCCATTTCCAAGTTGGAATTTCCATAGCTTGCAACAATCTACCGGGCTTTTGATGCTCAATTTTCACTTGCTGACAATTAGGACATTGGGCCACGAACAACGCTATGTCTTTCTTCATTCCATTCCACCAATATATAGATTTAAGATCATGATACATTTTCGTTGCTCCGGGGTGAACAGAATAACGGGAACAATGGGCTTCTCTCAATATTTTGTGGCGTAATCCTGCGACATCTGGAACACATAACCTGCCTCGGCATCGGAGAACTCCATCCCCAGAATTCTCAAATGATGACTTCTTCTTCTGAGGAAGTGTATTTCTGTAATGAACTATCATGGGATCCTCGTACTGGCGCTCTTTCACTTCAACCACTAGTGACGAGACCGCTGAATTCTGAATGGTAGCTCCCATATTGCCTGAGTCCACTACCCGAACTCCCAGGCTAGCTAATTGTTGGAGCTCACAAGCTAACTCTCTTTTCTCTGGCTGAACATCACATAAACTTCCCATAGATCTATGGCAAAGAGCATCAGCCACAACATTCGCCTTCCCGGGATGATATAGGATGTTAACATCATAATCTTTTAACAACTCCAACCATCGCCGTTGTCGTAAATTCAATTCTTTCTGCTTGAAAATATACTGAAGGCTCTTGTGATCCGTATAGATATCCACATGGACACCATACAAATAGTGTCTCCACATCTACAATGCATGAATCACTGTAGCTAACTCAAGATCATGGGTTAGATAATTTTTCTCATGTTTTCGCAACTGCCTTGAAGCATACGCAATCACCTTACCATGTTGCATCAACACACACCCTAATCCAATGCCTGAAGTGTCACGATAGACAACATAGCCTTCCGATCCCTCTGGAAGTTTCAGGACTGGGGCAGAAGTTAATCTATTCTTTAACTCTTGAAAACTACGTTCACCAGCATCCGTCCATTGAAATTTAGCTAATTTCTGGGTTAACTTCGTGAGTGGTGTAGAGATAGAAGAAAAGCCTTTTACAAACCTCCTGTAATAACCTGCTAAGCTCAGAAAACTACGAACCTTAGTCGGCGTTGTAGGCCTTGGCCAAGTCTTCACAGCCTCAATCTTTTGGGTATCGACCCGAATACCATCGGCTGAAATAATATGCCCTAAAAAGGTCACCGAATTCAACCAAAACTCGCACTTTGAAAATTTTGCAAATAGCTCTCGAGTTTGGAGAACTCTAAGGACAGCACGTAATTATCCGCATGTTCTGCCTCGGACTGAGAATATACGAGGATATCATCAATGAACACAATCACAAATAAATCTAAGAAAGGCCTGAACACATTGTTCATCAAATCCATGAATACTGCCGGTGCATTAGTTAGCCCAAACAACATTACCCGGAACTCGAAATGACCATACTTGTTTTGAAGGTCATCTTAGGAATATTTTCTGCCCTAACTCTCAGCTGATGATACCCAGATCTCAAATCTATTTTTGAAAACCATCTGGCACCCTGCAATTGATCAAATAAATCATCAATCCTTGGAAGCGGATATTTATTCTTGATCGTCACCTTATTCAGTTACCGATAGTCAATGCACATTCACAAGGAGCCATCTTTCTTCCTCACAAACAACACGGGTGCTCCCCACGGAGATGAACTAAGCCTTATGAAGCCTTTCTCAAGCAAGTCCTTCAATTGCTCCTTCAATTCTCTCAACTGTGTGGGAGCCATTTTATAAGAAGGAATAGATATGGGTTTAGTATCCGGTAGCACATCAATAGCAAAATCAATCTCTCGCTCTGGAGGAAGGCTTGGAAGCTCATCCGGGAATACATCTGGAAACTCGTTCACTACTGGGACAGACTGAAGAGTCGACAATTCGGCTTCTATATCTTAAACCCGGACTAAATGGTAAATACAACCTTTTGCAATCATTTTCTAACCTTAAGATAGGAAATAAACCTACCTCTCAGAGATGTCGTATTTCCCTTCCATTCCAAAACTGGTTCTCCCGAAAACTGAAAGCGAACCATCTTCGTTCTATAATCGACATTGGCACAGCAAGAAGCCAACCAACCCATGCCCATAATAATATCAAAGTCCACCATTTTCAACTCATGTAAATCAGCCATAGTACGATGATTACAAATCACAACTATACAATTTATATATACTCGGCTAGCTATTACCGGTTCACCAACGGGTGTAGATACTTCAAAAGGTTTAATTGACTCTGGTTTCAACCCAAATCGACTAGTAATATAAGGAGTAACATATGACAATGTGGAGCCCGGATCTATCAAAGCATACATATTATGAGAAAATACCGATAATATACCTGTGACGACATCAGGGGAAGACTCAAGATCCTGTCGCCCAGCCAATGCATAAATACGGTGCTGAGGGCCACTAGAACTGGGAGCTCCTCCTCTACCTCTACCACGGCTGACTGGCGTCTGTGAACCTTGCCCTGGAGGGCGTATAGATGATGAAGACCCAGCTGCTGACCCTAAGGGTTGGACTCTACCCCTACCACCAATCGAGGGGCAGTCACGCATGATATGGCTTGGCTGACCACATGTATAGCAAACGTCTGAGCCTAATCCACACTGGCCCCAATGTAACTTCTCGAATTGAGAACACCGTGGCATGGGTGGCCTTGCCTGACCCGAGTTGCCTCTGAAATGAGAACCTGAAGCCCTAAAACTGTGACTCGGCCCTGAGTGAGTGGATCTATCAAATCTCTGGCCCATAAATCGTGGAGGCGCACTAGTCATGGAATGGCCTGAATGCCTGGAAAATTGTCGTCTTTGCCCTCCTCTAAACTCACCAATCGGATCCAAAGATCTAGCCCTCTTGTGATAACCTTTGTCAAGCTCACACTCATATTTTTGTGGTTGTTGGCTTTCCTCCAAATTCTGGGCATGGACTTGAATGCAAGAAATAGCCATATTCTCCTGAAGGGACGCAATCAAGTACTTATCCATCAAATGTGGCCCTAAGCCACTCACAAATTAGTGCACTCGATCACCCATATCTGCTACCATGGTCGGAGCATACCTAGCCAAAGAATTGAAGTGGAGACTATACTCTAAGGCACTCATACTTCCTTGCTTAAGATTCAAGAACTTGTCGGCTCTAGCCCGCCGAACCTCTGGGGGCAAGTAATGTCGAAGGAAAGGATCAACAAATTCTTGCCATACCGGGGGAGGTGCATTAACTCCCCTAGAAGACAACCACACCGTATACCAATGAACCGCAACATCCCGCAACCTATACGATGCTAACTCCACCGATTCAACGTCGGAAGCATGCATTAACCGAAGTGTCCTCAACATTCCATCAATAAAGTTTTGAGGGTCCTCATCCGGCTTTGACCCGAAGAACTCCGGAGGGTTCAAGCTAATAAAATCATGGGCTCTTGCACTAACCGCCCTATGACCATGACCCATACCTTGCCGCTGGGCCTGAGCGGTAACCAATTGAGTCAATAATTAAATGGCTTCATTCATCTCTTGGCCCGAAACCTCTGATGGAGGAGCTGGGGGTGCTGGAGCGGGGGCTGAGGCTCCCTCATGCTCCTCAAAAATAGGCAACGAGTGAGAGGACTGAGATTGAACATCATTTTGGGACTCACCTTCCTCTATAACCATTGGCGGTACTCTTTCAGCCCGCTTTTCTGCCACTGTCTTGCCCTTTTGGGTTGCCGTAGCTTTCTTCTTTACAGGCATTTCTGAAATACATAACACACGGCTAAAGGAAAAGAAATCCTTATATCATCGCTCTATCACACGATCTTATGAAGAAAGAAGGTCATTCATTCCTAAAATGCCCGCAGCCTCCTGTTTATAAGTGTGGCGCGCAACACACCCATAAATAAGACTCTACCGGACATGCCTCGTAGACACACCCTAGGACGAAACTACTTTGATACCACTTTTGTCACGACCCAACCGAAGGGCCATGACGGGCACCCGAAGCTAACCCACCAAGCACCTCTCATCGCACATTCACATTCATCTCTAGGTGAGCCTCATGGCCTATTAACAATTCTATGCCTCGAAAATGCCATTTTCAATGGCTAAAACAAAGATATATCAACGTCAACAACTAAGCCCTTACAGATATACACAAGCCAACAAGGCTAACAAAATAATATATCAAAACGTGAGCCGACAAGGCAAAAGGCATCTACTAGACATGACTGTCTACGTGCCTCTAAGAAGAGTATGAATATCATCATAGGGATGGGACAGGGCCCCGGCATGCCCATACATATACACAAAAGAATAGTACCAACAACTGCAGCTCCCTATCAAATGGAGCTCCTCTATGCAGTCTCTGCACAAGCAATCTATGGGTCAAGTCTATCTCCCTGTCCACCTGCGGGCATGACGCAGCGTCCACAAATAAAAAGACGTCAGTACGAATAATGTACTCAGTATCTAAAGCATAATCAACAACATAATGGAAGCATGAGAAATAACATTAGATAGAAAAGTCATGGAATGAAAGAGCCATTTATACCTCTAGCGACGTTCATTAAATTTGCTTACCCTCTTTCTAATGGGAAACTTCCATTTTATACATTTATACATATAGTAGTATCATACCCGACCATAGAGGTTCGGTGTCTCACATACCCGACCATGATAAGGTTCGGTGTTATATATACCTGGCCCTTCCAAGGCTCAGTGTCATCCGTACCCAACTGCAGTGATGTGCGCGCGATAGATATCATACCCAGCCATATAAGCTCGGTGTTCTTAGTAGTCATACTTTAATATATAAATATATATACATAGGAGTACATATATGTCCTCAACATCATCATCATTTTCATTATATCCTTCCGTAGAGGATCAACTATCATAGGATGGGACCGATGGTATCGTGAGAATATCAAGATCATGAGCTTTAGTGATTCTAGGAATGAAATCATCATGGAAGATACTATGGATTTCACATGAAAGTATACATCAATGGGATCATGCCTTAAGAAAAAAGGGTTAGCCTTACATACCTTTATGTCTTTCTAACTACTTAACGTTCACCTCCAAAGCCCGAAAAATCTACATTTAAGAGGGTTCATACCAAGGTTAGGCTTCAAAGGCACCCTTAAGTTCAAACCAGTATAATTCGTAAGCTAGCGAAAATTGGGCAGCATTTCTCCTATTTCATCTACTTCTACCAAATTCCAAAACGACTCCCAATCAATAATGACATTATCAACAATACCATAATCAAGAGATTTCATTCAAGTTAAGCATCATCCAATCCCAAAACTCCTTTCCATGATCTTTCAAAATAATGGCTACAACATAACACCATATATGCTTACATACAATATTTCCTCAACATCATCTATAACATCCACAACAAGATTATACTCCTAACATGCCAAGAATTTCAATTCAAGTTAACCTATAGCTCATAATATCTCCAAGTTCATACTTGTACTCTATTTCCACTTTTCTTCCTTTACCCACATGGCATAATAATCAAACAACCTTAACCATATGTAAAAGATGTGAAATCTTACCTTAATCACACAAGAACAAGTCTTGGATCAACTTACTCCACTAAAGTGAAAAACCCTAACATCAATACCCAAGGAAAACTTGAGTTCCACAACCCCTAGCAAGCTTCTTAGCACTTGAATCTCTTAATTCTCTTGGATTTGGCTTAGATTAGTTTATGGAGTTGAAGAGAGGATTTTTGGAGAGCTCTTGGATCTGATTTGAGAAAATAAAATGCCCAAATGAAGTGAAATGAAATATATAAAGCGTAACTTAAAATCCCGTCGAGCAATCCTGCGCCCACTTTGACGGGCCGTCAAAGTCCTCCGTCAAACTGCCCAGCCAAACATGGCTCACTGTGACTGTTTTACGCTAAGAAGGTACAGTTTGACGGGCCGCAGAAATTTCTGCGATCCGTCAAAATGTTCTGCTCGAACAGTCTGTCTTAAAACACCCATCACTTTTCACTCTGATATCACATTGATGAACGGTTTATTGCGTTGGAAACTAGACTCAATGAACTTCAATTTGGATAAAACAAACACATCAAAACTCCTCATATTCTAGGAGATATACCTCTCCCAAGTTGGACCAAAATCCTGTCCAAAAATTTTGCCAAGTTTTCTCAAAGTTCCGGCAAACTCAATTCCTTAATTTGCTTGTTCTCAAATCCTTCCATTGCTTATTTGATGAGCTTAAACCCCCATAACCATAATATAGGAACATATAATCTCATATATCCTTAAAGATAACCCCAGTTTCCACGATTAGGACAACTAACACCTAACGAATCTCAACGGACGAAACTACAAGATGTAACAGCGCACTTGAGTCAAAACATTCACGACGAGTTAAAACGGGAAGAGCTTGAAAAGAATTAGCGCCAAAAAAAGTTATAGCTCAAGAAATAGTAAACTTTGAGTAGGTAATTACTCAATATGTACTAGCTAGAAGTTAAGTCGCAAAGAAAGGATTAAGAAGATTCCCAACCCCCCTTAAAACGTGCTAGGCAGCTCCCTAAGTCTCACTAATTAATCTCCTTTGACCAATTTGTCTTGGAATTTAATTACTACAAGTTTCAATGATAGCTTCTCGTCTTCCCAAAAGATGACTAGAAACTTGCACACTTGACTTCTCATTTTCCAAAAGGTGATTAGGAACTTGGACACTTGTCACGCCCCAAACTAATGAGTTGTGATGAGTGCCTGACCTCTACTGATCAAGCACTCCTAAACTTGTATCTGAACCTCACTGGACACCATGGTCGCTCATATATGACTTATAACTGAACTGAACACTTCTGTAAGAATAACATAATAAACTCTGTGTCACTAACTCACAACCAACGCATATATATACATATGTGCTTAAGATAACAGTGCAAGCCGACTAGGCCGCTACATATGTTGTACAACAAAAATAAGAGCTGACAAAGCTACACAACATTCCAACTACATACAGCGGTCTACATACCCTTATGGAACACCCCGTAATACCCATATATACATGTCAAAATAGCACCAAAAGGGACTGCAGCTCCAAACCAAGTGGAGCGCACCGACCGTGTAGGGCGAGTGGAAGACCTCGAGCCGGATCGCACTGTCGCTACCCGAACCTGCGGGCATGAACGCAGTGTCCACAAGAAAGGACATCAGTACGAGAAATGTACTGAGTATGTAAGGTATGAATAACAATATAATATAGACATAAGAAGCATGATATGAAAAAGATAACCTGTACCTCTGATTGACTCTTAAGGCGGATATCATACATACTAACTTTTATTTTTAAAACATCATCATAAACACATATACATATATATATATATATATATCATCGTCACTAGCTTGCGTACGGACCTTTCGCGTCTGGGGTAACTGCTATGACCCTACTAGGCACACATCGCTTGAAGGCTCACATTGAAGACCAAGGCATGGGACTCCAATCCATTCAAGTTAGGAGGATGACCAAAGGAGCATTGGAGACCCATGGAGAGGCACACAAGCCCCATATTATGAAGTATGGAAAGTATCTTGGAGGGAAATGAAAGAAGAAGCTACAAGAAAGAAGGCCAACACTCAAAGTGGCTAGAGTCGCAAAGGGACAGAAATGCAAATGTGGCTAGACGTGTAAAGAAAGGCCATAGATGCAAAAGGGTCACAATTGCAAGCTTGAGAATTAGATGATGGCTATATGTGCAAGAAGAGCCTTTTTCGGATTTCAAGCCAACATCCAACTAGCCAAATAAGGCCCTTGCCTCATTAATGGCATTCTTGTAATAACTAGCCTAGCTCTTAAGTCTCTTAGTATAAATACTAGACTTAAGTTATTTTTATCTTTAGATTATGTTGAATGAAGAAACTCTTATGAGAGATTGAAGTTGATAGCTTTAGATTAATATAGATTGTTTGGTTGGTTAACCAAGTGTTACTTCCTAGTTGTGAAGTGAATTGCTTATTTCCCTCGAATTCAATGTTGCCCATTTGTGGATTCATTTGAGTCATTTGTTGATTCGAATTTCTTAGGTTCTAGGGTTTGTAAATCCAATTGGAAGGGTTAGGGTTTGATATACCCTTTCTTGTCCATAGATTTCTTGCTCTTGGGTCAAGTATCTATCCTCTATCCCCTTTAATCCCCAATTCTCTATCTATCTTTTTGTTTTCCTTTATTTTTGTTTAATTCTAAGAGTTTCCTTAGGTTGAATCGTATCATTTGGTATCAGACAATAGGCTAAGAGATTGTTCCCACAATTTCTAATCCTAGGCTCAAAATCTGAAAATCACAACAAAACAAAAAAATGAACGAAAATCCAAAAAAAAATTCGAAAATTGTTTTGTGGTTTGATTTTTTTTTTTTTAAGTTAAATTTGAGTTTATTGAGGTGGAAAACATCTAAATCCGAAGTTTGAAGTTGTTTGGGTGAGTTTTGAAGTTTTCACCATTGAAGGTTCATCAAAGCTTGAAGAACTCAAAAGTGGGTTTAGTGATCGAGAAGCAATTGAGTCAAATTGAATATTGGGCTTTGTTCTCTAAGTGATAAGGAGCTTAGATCTAAAATTTGGAGCAAAAACGAGTTGATTTGGTCCTAGATTGCATTTGGGAGTTCTTGGTGTTCTTAAGAACATTCATATCTTCATAGTGGAGACGAAGACCAAAGAAGAGGGTTTGATCCAAAGGTTTTTCCAAGGACAAGTGGAAAGTTGTTTGTTGGGCCAAAAAGGGCAAGTCCTAGGTTGTGTGGGGCCCAAGACTGTCACGACCGGCTACGGGCCATGACGGGTATCCGGGGCTAACCACCGGACACCACTCATTCTATTACTCATCCCCTCTTATTCATTATTCATATGCTCGTAATCATGCAAAGTTATTAATATTTGAAACATATTCACTTATATAAACATAGGCTCTTCGGCCATCAAAAAAAAAAATATATATATATATATACATGCATATACATGAAGACCATGGGACCATAATACCCACACATGCGTATCTACGAGCCTCTACTAGAGTACTAGACATATAGACGGGACAGGACCCCGCCATGCCCAAATCATGAATATATACATATATGTACCAAAAGAACAATCAATGGCACCTCCGGAAAATGGAGTGCTCTCAAATCAGCTACTAGCTCCTATGGATCTGCACCGTCTCCCCGCTCCCCGTGGGCATGAACACAACCTGCCTTCCAAAGAAAATGGACGTCGTACGAGAAGCAGTACCGAGTATGTAAGTGCGAGGAATGAAGTAAACATAATAAGGAAATCATAAGTCATGAAATGAGGATACCACCTTCGAACTCTTTTAGGTATAGATACATTTCATATACATACATCATACATAAACATATCATGTGCATTATCATAGCGTATGCCTTATCATATCACATATACATCATCACACCATACATGCATCATTATATCAATCGTACATCATCATGTCGTTAACCCGCGTCCGGGTAACCATCATATGCAGCCCACTAGTGATGTCATGCCCGGCCCTCTAGGCTCGGTGTAAACATAGCAGCCCACTTTAGCGGTGACATGCCCGGCCATCTAGGCACGGTGTAATTATACGCAGCCCGCCGTAGCGGTGACATGCCCGGCCAATTAGGCGCGGTGGAATCACATCGCCATACACATCATGCATTTGTCATCGTACATATCATAGACTCATCATTATTAATAGTTTCGTAAGCCTCTATCATAATTTAATATCATTATACATACACCATCAAATCATACCTTAGAACTTGGAAGCAACTATAGCTGTGTCGAGGTGACGTAAGGTAGTGGACCCCCGACTATGTTATGGAGTAGTCATAATCGTTATATCTCACCTTGGAGGGACTACGTTTGAGGTGAGTATACATGAGGAAGACATTAATGGATCGTAGTCAACATCATTGGCTTCGTAGACACATCATATTGTAATCTCTAGAATCTTTAGGCTTACACTTATCATTTTCGTTATCGTACTCATAGCGTATTTCTTATCTTGTATGACTATTCATGAACATAGGCTCTTAGTCTTTCGGAATATAGGAATTTCATGAAGAAGGAGGAAAATCAAACTTAGGATTCATGCCTTAGGAAGAAAGGTTGAGCCTCACATACCTTTGTCGTTTAACTATTTTATTGCTTGCTCGTTCTCCTTTAATGCACTCGTTTATACCTTCAAGGGAATGTGTATCGACATTAGCTAAACAATCATAAGAACGTGCTTCTTAAGGCTAAAGAAAATTGGGCAGCATTTTATTTGTTTATACTACTTTCCGCCATATTCCATATCAACTCCCAACATTCATAACAACAATCACAATATCACTAACAACGATCGTCATTCATTTACATTATTCACATTTCACAATTTCACTCGAATTCTCCATAATCATGAACAAAGTCCATTGTCGTGTTCTTTCACATATAATACTCATTCCATGTTCTAAATATCATTTATAACGTATTTATAATCTCAACATATCCATTTTCATGATTCATTCTAACTATTACTCAACAATGATACTATTCACCCATTTATGACCCATTTTCTATACTCTTCTACAATCCATGTGTTTCAACTTATTAACACTTCAAACAACATAGAAAGATCATGAAACTCACCTTAGATGATGGAGGAATAAGCCTTGAATGGTAATACACCTCTTGCACCAAAACCCTATTTCACCTTTCTTGGGTTTTCTTGGTTTGGATGACTTTAATGAGATTTCATTCACTTGATTCACTTCAATTCTTGTTGTTGATCTTTGATTCCCTTAGTTTTTCTTGTGGATGAAATATATGGAAGGTTCTAGAGGTCTTGAGAGATGAAAGAAGTTGGTGGAAATGAAATAAATGAAGTGGGCATCACATTTAAAGACTTGGAACATTTCCGTCGTCGGGAGTTCCACGGACTGTTCCACGGTCCGTGGAACATAATGTTGGCCGTGAAACTGGTCGTGGTTCACAACCAGCCAGCCAACTTCTCTGCTGGTAGTTCCGCGAACCCATCCACGGTCCGTGGAATATTATATGGGCCGTGGAGCATGGTCATGGAACTCACAGTTCCACCGAAGTTGTTCCCGTCGTCTCGTTTGATCTCCAATCCTTATGGAACCTTCTTAACACTTGTTTATCACTTCATTGGCAATCAAATAAATGTTATAAGTCTTCTCCAAGACATCATTAAAACATCATTAACTTGATGATCGTAATTTTCCCGGCACACGACTTATAACTCGCTTTCCTTAACAACTTTCTTTCCTTAACTCGAATATCTTTGGAAATCTTAATTAGGACTATCAAATACTATTTCTCGCTTACCCAAATCTCGTATACATCATGCCCTTCGTTATTCCATTCACTGTACGCTAAGGGGAAATTTTCGAGGTGTAACATCCTTCTCCCCTTTTGAAACATTCGTCCTCGAATGTTAAGTCATCGGGATTCTAGAAAAATTTCGCCAGAGTCTCCCCTATATTATGGCACTACCATATTGTCACAACAACCCATAATATCATTGCCTCATAGGGCCACAACACAATATCAATATAGATTGGCCGCACACGACCCATATGTATAAAAGAAAAGTACACATACCTCATAATCTCGATGTCTCATCATAGATCTCTTCTGGGGGCTGAAATAAACGCGGATATGTGGATTTCATCTTCTCTTCCGCTTCCCAAGTCATTTCTTCTCGGTTGTTATTTCTCCATAAGACTTTGACTGAAGCTACTTCCTTATTCCGAAGTCTTCGTTCTTGCCTGTCTAATATGGCAATAGGCACTTCTTCATAGGCTAGCTTTTCTGTGATCTGAACATCATCTATTGGAACAATCTTTGTGGGATCTCCAATACATTTGCGGAGCATTGAGACATGGAAAACTGGATGAACTAATTCGAGCTCTGAAGGCAAGTCCAATTCATAAGCTACCTGACCCACCTTGCGGATGATTTTGTAGGGTCCAATATACCGAGGACTCAGCTTCCCTTTCTTACCAAATATCATCACCCCTTTTATTGGTGACACTTTCAAGAATACCCAATCATCAACTTGAAATTCTAGCTCTCGTCGGCGGTTATCCGCATAAGACTTTTGGCGACTTTGGGCTGTTAACAATCGATCTCGGATCCTCTTTACTTTTTCTACCGCTTGTTGAATCAGCTTGGGGCCTATTAATTGCACTTCTCCAACGTCAAACCATCCAATTGGAGATCTGCACTTCGTTCCATACAAAGCTTCATACGGAGCCATTTGGACACTAGAATGGTAGCTATTGTTGTAGGCAAATTCGATTAGGGGTAAGTGATCATCCCAACTACCACCGAAATCTAGAACACATGCCCTTAGCATATCCTCCAAGGTTTGAATGGTACGCTCGGCTTGTCCATCAGTTTACGGATGAAATGCCGTACTAAGCCTTACTTGAGTACCTAGACCTTCTTGGAAAGATTTCCAGAACTTAGCTGTAAACTGTGCTCCTCTGTCTGAAATAATAGATATCCGAATACCATGAAGTCTCACAATTTCCTTGATATACAATCTTGCATAATCTTCTGTTGAGTAGGTGATTCTGACCGGAAAAAAATGAGCTGCTTTCGTCAATCTATCCACAACCACCTATATAGAATCATACTTGCCTCGGGAACGGGGCAATCCTACAATAAAATCCATGTTGATCACTTCCCATTTCCAAGTAGGAATTTCCATCGCTTGCAATAATCCCCCTGGTTTTTTATGTTCTACCTTCACTTGCTGGCAATTTGGACATTGGGCTACAAATTCTGCTATGTCTCTTTTCATGCCATCCCACCAATACATCAATTTAAGATCATGATACATTTTTGTGGCTCCTGGATGAATAGAATACCGGGAGTAATGAGCTTCTTCCAAAATTTGGCGGCATAATTCGGCAACATTTGGAACACATAGCTTGCCTCGGTATCTAAGAACTCTCTCTGTAGAGGTTTCAAATGGAGACTTCTCTTTTTCATGACATGCATCTCTATAATGATTTAATTTAGGATCTTCATATTGTCGCTCTTTTACTTCCATATTCAAGGATGAAACTGTGGGGTCATTAACTCTAACTCCTGCATCACCTGCGTCAATTATACGTACTCCAAGGCTAGCTAATTGGTGGAGTTCATGAATCATCTCTCTCTTCTCTGTAGGAACTTCACATAGACTACCCATAGATCGGCGGCTAAGCGCATCAGCTACTACATTTGCTTTCCCGGGGTGGTATAAAATATTCACATCATAATCTTTCAATAATTCTAGCCACCGCCTTTGCCGCAGATTCAATTCCTTTTGTTTGAAAATGTATTGGAGACTCTTATGATCTGTATAGATATCAACGTGCACGCCATACAAGTAATGTCTCCACATTTTTAATGCATGAATAACTGCGGCCAATTCAAAATCATGAGTTGGGTAGTTCTTTTCATGTTTCTGCAGCTGTCTCGAAGCATAAGCAATGACTTTTCCATGCTGCATTAATACACATCCTAGCCCAACACCGAAAGCGTCGCAATATACAACATACCCATCTGGCCCTTCTGGGAGTGTTAAAACTGGGGCTGAGGTTAATCTATCCTTCAACTCTTGGAAACTACGCTCACAAGCATCATTCCACTGAAATTTAGTTGACTTCTGGGTTAGCTTCGTCAATGGGGCTGAAATAGATGAAAATCCTTCTACAAATCTTCTATAATAACCTGCCAATCCCAGAAAACTACGAACTTCGGTAGGCGTCGTAGGCCTTGGCCAAGTCTTCACAGCTTCAATTTTCTGAGTTTCAACTCTAATGCCATCATCTGAAATAACATGTCCCAGAAATGTCACAGAATTCAGCCAAAACTCGCACTATGAAAACTTCACATACGACTCTCGAGTTCAAAGGATTCCAAGAACAATACGTAGATGATCGGCATGTTCTGATTCTGTGCGAGAATACACCAGAATATCATCAATAAATACTATTACAAATAGGTCCAAGAGAGGCCTAAACACATTGTTCATCAAATTCATGAACAACTGTGTGTGTGTGTGTGTGTGTGTGTGTGTGTGTGGTATATATATATATATATATATATATATTATATATAGCCCAAACGACATCACTCGGAATTCATAATGGCCATATCTCGTTCTGAACGCCGTCTTAGGAATATCTTCTTCTCTAACTCTAACTTGATGATAACCCAATCTCAGGTCTATTTTGGAAAACCACTTGGCACCCTGTAGCTGATCAAATAAATCATCAATCCTCGGAAGAGGATATTTGTTCTTTATCGTTACCTTGTTCAGCTGCCTATAATCAATGCACATTCGTAGGGAGCCGTCTTTCTTTCTCACAAACAAGACTGGCACTCCCCATGGTGATGAACTGGGCCTGATAAACCCTTTCTCGAGCAAATCTTTCAGCTGTGCCTTTAGCTCTTTTAATTCTGCCAGAGCCATTCGATAAGAAGGAACAGAAATAGGCTTAGTGTCCGGCAATACATCAATAATGAACTCAATTTCTCTTTCCGGAGGAAGGCCTGGAAGTTCATCTGGAAATACATCTGGGAATTCATTCACTACCGGAACAGATTGGAAAGTTGGAGACTTTGCTTCCATATCATGAACTCGGACTAGATGATAAATATTGCCCTTAGCTATCATCTTTCTTGCCTTAAGGTAGGAAATAAACCTACCCCTTGGGGTTGCCGTATTACCTTTCCATTCAAGCATGGGCTCGCCCGGAAATTAAAGGCGAACTAATTTCAATCGGCAATCGACATTAGCATAGCATGAGGCCAACCAATCCATACCCATAATAACATCAAAATCTAGCATTTCTAGCTCAACTAAATCAGCTTTGGTTTGGCGATCACATATCACAACTATACAATCTTTATACACTTATTTAGCTATCACGGGATCACCAACCGGAGTAGACACCTCGAAAGGTTTAATTAGCTCGGGTTTCACCCCAATACGATTGGCAACATAGGGAGTAATATATGATAACGTGGAACCCAGATCTATCAATGCATACACATCATGAGAAAACACAGACAATGTACCTGTAACCACATCTGGGGACGACTCGAGATCCTGTCATCTAGCTAAAGCATACAAGCGGGGCTGAGTGACACCTAAAGTAGACGATCCCTCTCGGCCTCTACCGCCGTTGGGAACACGGGGAGTACGCTGTCAGGACGTGCGAAGAGGAACCGGTGACCGATCTGTGGGTTGAACCCTACCTCTGCCATACCTCGAAGGACAATCTCGCATCAAGTGTCCAGTCTGTCCACAAATATAACAAGCATCAGTGCCCTGGCGACATGGCCCTGAGTGCAATTTTCTACAGGCATCGTCGGGAACCGATGGTCTCCCCCGACCGTAATCTCCCCAACCGAGAACACGGGGGGCCTCGAACTCGGCCTCCGTCCCGAACGGAAAGAGCGGTCAAATCTCCTACCTGCAACTCGGGAAGGTGCACTCGTCACTGACTGGCCTGAGTGCCTAGAATGTGTCTGCCTTGATCCTCCTCTATACTCACTGCCTGTGCCCATAGATCTGGCCCTTTTGCCTTGCCCTCTATCAACATCACGATCACCCCTTTGTGGAGGTTGTTGTCCCTCTAGATTTTGGGCATGGGCTTGAATGCGGGAAATATCCATCCCATCTTGCAATGAAGTCGTTAAGCAATCATTAAACAAATGTGGCCCTAAGCCACTCACAAATCTGTGCACCCGATCTCCCATATCGGCCACCATAGTCGGAGCATACCTAGCCAAAGAATTAAATTGAAGGCTATATTCCCGGGAGCTTAGGTTCCCTTGCTTCAAATTTAAAAATCTATCCGCCCTAACTCGGTGGACCTCGGGTGGCAAGTAATGGCGGATGAAAGCGTCCACAAATTCTTGCCACACGGGAGGAGGCACATTTTCTTTTCTTGATGCCACATCCCGGAGTCTATATGATGCCAACTCCACTGATTCGATCTCGGAAGCATGAATGATCCGTAACGTTCTCAACATTTCGTCAATAAAGCCCTACGGGTCTTCATCCGGCTTTGACCCAAAGAATTTTGGAGGATTTAGACTCATGAAGTCACGGGCTCTAGTACTAGCTGAATGATCACTTGGGCCCGCATTTTGCCGTTGTGCCTGGGTGGCAACCAACTGTGTCAATAAATGAATAGCTTCGGTCACTTGTTGACCCGAAGTAGTTGGTGGAGGAACTGGAGGCATAGGAGCTGGAGCTGAAGCCCCTTCTTGCTCTTCCGTGATAGGCAGAGTAGTGGAGGCATTAGATGGAGCCTCATGGTGTGATTCTCCCTCATCCATATTCATAGGCGGCTCTCTTTCTGCCCGCCTTTTCATTGTAGTCTTGCCCTTCTGGGCGGCTTTAGCTTTTCCTTTTGGCGGCATTTCTGAAATCATAGCACACTCATTAGGGAGGATTTAAATCTTATACTCGGCTCTATCGCACGATCTCGTAAGAAGAAAGATGGTCATTTTTCCTAAATGTCCTGTAGCCTCTTGTTTATTAGCGTGGCGCGCAACACACCATAAACAAGACTCTACTAGACACGGCTCGTAGACACTTCCTAGGGACCGAATCGCTCGATACCACTTTTGTCACGACCCGGCTACGGGCCATGACGGGTATCCGGGGCTAACCACCGGACACCACCCATTCTATTACTCATCCGCTCTTATTCATTATTCATATGCTCGTAATCATGGAAAGTTATTAACATTTGAAACATATTTACTTATATAAACATAGGCTCTTCGGCCATCAAAATAAAATAAAATATATATATATATATATACATGCATATACATGAAGACCATGGGACCATAATACCCACACAGGCATATCTACGAGCCTCTACTAGAGTACTAGACATATGGACGGGACAGGACCCCGCCATGCCCAAATCATGAATATATACATATATGTACCAAAAGAACAATCAATGGCACCTCCGGAAAATGGAGTGCTCTCGAATCAGCTACTAGCTCCTATGGATCTGCACCGTCTCCCTGCCTCCCTGTGGGCATGAACACAGCGTCCAAAGAAAACGGACGTCAGTACTAGCGAACATTCTTACTGAGTATGTAAGGCAGGAATGAAGTAAACATAATAAGGAAATCATAAGTCATGAAATGAGGATACCACCTGCGAACTCTTTTAGGTATAGATACATTTCATATACATACATCATACATAAACATATCATGTGCATTATCATAGCGTATGCCTTATCATATCACATATACATCATCATACCATACATGCATCATTATATCAATCGTACATCACCATGTCGTTAACCCGCGTCCGGGTAACCATCATATGCAGCCCACTAGTGGTGTCATGCCCGGCCCTCTAGGCTCGGTGTAAACATAGCGGCCCGCTTTAGCGGTGACATTCCCGGCCATCTAGGCACGGTGTAATTATCACCTTGTCGTAGCGGTGACATGCCCGACCAATTAGGCACGGTGGAATCACATCGCCATACACATCATGCATTTGTCATCGTACATATCATAGACTCATCATTATTAATAGTTTTGTAAGCCTCTATCATAATTTAATATCATTATACATACACCATCAAATCATACCTTAGAACTTGGAAGCAACTATAGCTGTGTCGGGGTGACGTAAGGTCGTGGACCCCCGACTACGTTATGGAGTAGTCATAGTCGTTATATCTCACCTTGGAGGGACTACGTTTGAGGTGAGTATGCATGAGGAAGACATTAATGGATCGTAGTCAACATCATTGGCTTCGTAGACATATCATATCGTAATCTCTAGAATCTTTAGGCTTACACTTATCATTTTCGTTATCGTACACATAGTGTATTTCTTATCTTGTATGACTATTCATGAACATAGGCTCTTAATCTTTCGGAATATAGGAATTTCATGAAGAAGGAGGAAAATCATACATAGGATTCATGCCTTAGGAAGAAAGGTTGAGCCTCACATACCTTTGTCGTTTAACTATTTTATTGCTTGCTCGTTCTCCTTTAATGCACTCGTTTATACCTTCAAGGGAATGTGTATCGACATTAGCTAAACAATCATAAGAACGTGCTTCTTAAGGCTAAAGAAAATTGGGCAGCATTTTCTTTGTTTATACTACTTTCCGCCATATTCCATATCAACTCCCAACATTCATAACAACAATCACAATATCACTAACAACGATCGTCATTCATTTACATTATTCGCATTTCACAATTTCACTCGAATTCTCCATAATCATGACCAAAGTCCATTGTCGTGTTCTTTCACATATAATACTCATTCCACGTTCTAAATATCATTTATAACGTATTTATAATCTCAACATATCCATTTTCATGATTCATTCCAACTATTACTCAACAATGATACTATTCACCCATTTATGATTCATTTTCTATACTCTTCTACAATCCATGTGTTTCAACTTATTAACACTTCAAACAACATAGAAAGATCATGAAACTCACCTTAGATGATGGAGGAATAAGCCTTGAATGGTAATACACCTCTTGCACCAAAACCCTATTTCACCTTTCTTGGGTTTTCTTGGTTTGGATGACTTTAATGAGATTTCATTCACTTGATTCACTTCAATTCTTGTTGTTGATCTTTGATTCCCTTAGTTTTTCTTGTGGATGAAATATATGGAAGGTTCTAGAGGTCTTGAGAGAAGAAAGAAGTTGGTGGAAATGAAATAAATGAAGTGGGCATCACATTTAAATACTTGGAACATTTCCGTCGTCGGGAGTTCCACGGACTGTGAACATAATGCTGGCCGTGAAACTAGTCGTGGTTCACAACCAGCCAGCCATCTTCTCTGCTGGAAGTTCCACGGACCCATCCACGGTCCGTGGAATATTATATGGGCCGTGGAACATGGTCGTGGAACTCACAGTTCCACCGAAGTTGTTCCCGTCATCTCATTTGATCTCCAATCCTTATGGAACCTTCTTAACACTTGTTTATCACTTCATTGGCAATCTAAGGAACGTTATAAATCTTCTCCAAGACATCATTAAAACATCATTAACTTGATGATCGTAATTTGCCCGACACACGACTTATAACTCGCTTTCCTTAACAACTTTCTTTCCTTAACTCGAATATCTTTGGAAATCTTAATTAGGACTATCAAATACTATTTCTCGCTTACCCAAACCTCGTGTACATCATGCCCTTTGTTAGTCCATTCACTGTACGCTAAGGGGAAATTTTCGAGGTGTAACAAAGACGTCATCAGATCCAAGAAAATTAGGCCCAAATTTCGAGGAGCATGAGTTCAATATGAAATCACTGAAGCCACTATACGATCCCACATACGAACTGTATAAATTTTACGGTCCGTATAATTTGGTCCGTAAAATTGGAGGCCCAAAAGTTACATTCTGTAAGTGATTTACGGTGGGAAAATACGGACCGTAAAAATTTTACGGCCCGTAGATTTTGGTCCGTAAATTTGGTACCAAATTTTTGAGTTTCTGTCCCTGTTCTACGGACACCTTTTACGGTCCGTAAATTATATACGGACCGTATAAATTCCACAACCCAATCCGTGAATTTGA